>NC_048280.1:34788512-34836873 GCF_009762535.1 Notolabrus celidotus | reverse complement strand
ATATATCATATTATATATATTATATTATATTATATTATATTATATGATTATTATATATATTATATTATATATATTATATTATATTATATATTATATGTATATTATATCATATCATATTATATTATATTATATTATATTATATTAATTATATTATAGTATAGTATATATCATATCATATATTATATTATATTATATATTATATTATTATTATATATTATTATATCATATTATATTATATTAGTATATTATCATATCATATATTATTTATATTATATTATATATATTAATATATCATATTATTATATCCTACATATTATATTTATTATAGTATATTTATATATTACATTATATTATATATATATCATATCATATCATATCATATCATATTATATTATATTACATTATATCATATTATATTATATATATCATATTTATTATATTATCTATTATATTATATTATTATATCATATATATCATACTATCATATTATATTATATATATACATTATATAATATATCATATATCTTATATATATTACTATCATATTATATACATTATACATATTATATTATATCCCATCATATCATATATATATATATCCTATCATATATTATATCATATTATATCATATTATATTATATTATATTATATTATATTATATTATATATATTACATTATATTTCATTATATTATATCCTATCATATCATATATATTATACTATATTATATTAGATTAGATTAGATTAGATTAGATTAGATTAGATTAGATTAGATTAGATTAGATTAGATTAGATTATAATCATTGCATTTCATTTTATTTTCTAGTATTTCTCAGATTTTATTTCATCGATCTTATCTTATTATTTCATTTATTTTATGGTTTATCTGATTTCAATTTATTGATTTTATTCTAATTTTATTTTATTGATTGTATTGATTTTATTCTAATTATTGTATTTTGCTTTATCATACTTTTTTCTGATATTCTCTGATTTTATTACAATAAATTTAATAATATTAAGTATTTTAAATCCCTTTCCTTTCCACTTTCACCTCTTGCTGTTGTTTTCTGTCTCTCTGTTGTTTTGTGAAGTACTTAAGGCTGCATGCTTGAATATATGAACAGGTGCTTAAATAAATAAAGATGAGTTTTGTTACATGACGACCTCATTTCTAATCACCCAAAGCTTTTATTAATAAAAAAAGTGACCGTAATGCTGCTTATCTGAAAACATGAGTGCTGACAATGACATTGATTCACGATAGACTCATATAAGCCGTTAAGATGCTTCATACGATGATCCTAATGCTGACCAGCTCCATGAAACGTAGAGACCTTATTAGGTAGTGACTCACCTCTGGTGTAGATGTTGGTGAATATGGTTATCAGGGGAAGCAGAGGGAGCAGAAACCACGAGTGAGACTCCAGATATACAAACCAGAGGCTGCAACAGGACAGCAGAGAGAAGTCAGGTTACTGGGCTTCTGATTGTGCAAGATTAAATTGAATTTGATTTAAACATGTGAAAATCAAAGCAGAGCTAATCAACAATAATGTGTGATATATGAGAGAAACACCATCTCTGTGTTCTCTCTGCTCAAGGATCACCCTTTCAAGTCTTTGAACTTCAACAGTGGATTTTTAATTTGAGGTCAAAGTTCATGAGCATCATATTCAAGATGTCAGTCTATCAAAATAAATAACACAACTTTAAAACATAACATTCTTCTTTCTAAAAGATGATCATTCACTCACTGCTGTAGAAGTATCTCTCAGCCAGCTTGATGATGGTGCCGTTCTGGCTCAGCACACCACACCAGTACACTCCCTCCCCATAACTGGGCTCCAGCACCGCCACAGTGAAGGAGTCTGAGTCCTGGATCACAGTCAGCCTGCCTCCGTCCGCTGAGTGGGCGCTCCTACTGAATGTGAGGCCAGAGCAACATTCAGCTGAGCTCTCCCTGCACCAAACCCTCTGCAGGCTCTCATGGGTGAAGGAACTGAACGGACATGTCAGCTTCTGCCAGTACACTGCGTTACAGGCACCTGGGCACAGGCAGGAAGCTGTATATCAAAATCTCAAGACCAACAATTCAACTTTAAAATATACACATCATGTATTTTAATTAAATATAAGTGTAAAATCTTCGGGGTATCAGGTAAACATTGTGTCCCTTTAAATGTCAGTACTAGCAGAGTCAATCCCTTTAATCTCAATGTTAGTACAATTATAACTAGATTTTTAATTAGACTAACTTTGATAAATGAAATAATAATAATAATAATTTAAGTTCTCCCTCACTGTGTGTACTTACAAACAGCCAAAAACTGTATAAAAAGAGACGATGCATAATCCAAGCTCTGTGAAGAAAGGCTGAATATCACAGAGGAAGAGAAGTCACTTAAGTTCTGATGACAGAGCTTCAGGAAGTGTCAACCCACAGAGAAGGGGCTGTCTGTCTTACACTCTCAGGGCTTTAGTGTCACACTTTTCAAATGAAGCACTGTTTTAATAAGAGGAGTAAGTTCACCTTCCATTTAAAAGAGGGAACATAGTTGTCTGTTTGTTTGTGTGTTGCTGAAATACATGTTGGAGGAAAGGAAGGGGAGAACCACAGCCTACATTATAAATTATTTCACTAAAAAAATAAGCACAAATGATTTGCTTTGACTGTTAATTGTATAGATTATTTCACTGTTTTTTAGTTTTTCTGTTTTTAAAAAAACAAAGAAAAGTTTTTGAAGCGTTCATTTCTTGGACTTTTATTTTGAAAGGGTTAGTAGCCAGTATCGAACAAGCGGCAACCTCCGGTCTAACAATATGAGTCCAATGTAGAAGTGTTAAAAACTGCAGTTCATCGAGGATCCACATGAGGCTGGCTCCGGAAGTACCAGAAACCACATACACACCAATTCAAAAATGCCGATCTTTACAGCAGAAATAAACATGTTTACAGCCTGGTTCAAAAGACAAGTGTAGTCTGGATAGCTCATTTCTTGATCAGCACACACTGTATGGGGGGTGAATTTTTTTTCTAACGAGGCAATTTTGAAGATATTGAGATTATGAGTCTTCCAATGAGAGGCACAGCTGACTTGATTGACAGGAACACTATGGCTGTTTCTGAAACGGCCTGCTACATACTACTTACTAATGTAGTAGGCAGTGGGTACAGCCTACTAGATACTGTGTTTGAATTTAGTCTGTAGTATGACTGTTCTGTTGGATCTGTGTTGCAGGATGCTGGGCCAGACGTCACTGGATTTCTGGTTTCGGAAAGCGGAACTAAACAACGGCAAAGCCAAAAGAGAAACCGCTTCTTTAGCATCACTTATGATTTAAAAAGTTAAGAAGTGGTTTATATGGAATTCAATAACCTTCACAGAACCTAAAAACGGATTTCCTCCCGTTAAAAAAGAAGGAAAAAGAAAAAGCGTAACGAGCGCTGTGCATTATGGGAAACAGTACGTGAGGCAGACTGGTCGATCAGTAGACATCCAGGGAGTTTTGGCATACTGCAGATTCTGCTCTTGTTCACATGCTACTTACTACATACAGAATTTTGGCCAAATCCGTACGTACTGCTAGTATAGCAGGCCGTTTCGAAAACAGCCTGTAGCTGTTGGCTACAAGGCTCAAAGCCCCGCCTCTTTACCTCACATTGGCTGGACAGCAGCAATATGGCTGCCACCGATGAATGGCCTCAAAACAGTGCTTCAAAATCAGATGGGTGACGTCACGGATACTACGTCCATATTGGAGATAAGATAAGATAAGATAGTCCTTTACTCGTCACACAATGGGGAAATTCAAGTGTCACAGTAACAAAGTAGACAGTGCAAAAAAAGAAAAAATATATAAAGAAAACAAGAGCCTATAAAGTAACAATTATTAAAAAGTTATTAGCAATTAAAATTAAAGAGGTAAAAAGTAAGTATAATGATATACAATATATGGTTTCAACCAATGAGAGACACTCTTGATGACTGCTTAAGATTTTTGTTTTAGTTTTTGAATAAAAAGAAGTTGATTAACGAGGATTTCGTTTTGACAGTATTACTTTAATTTTTAATTTAATATATTATTATTATTTACTTTTTTATTCATTTAATTTTTTCATAGTTTTTTCATAATTATTATCTAATATAATTATTATCTTTTTATTTTTTAGTAATTATTAGTAGGTGTTTATGTAGGTGAATATATTTATTTGATTTGATTTGATTTTTCTTAGAGCAGGTATTTAATATTTCCTGATCACTCTCCACACCAGCAGGAGGCGGTAATGCTCCTAAAAGTTGTTTGCCAACCGCCATCAAAACCCCAGAAGAAGAAGACACTCTTCTTCGTGTCTTCCTGTAGCTCCATGTGTTTACAGCCTGTTAGCCTGTTAGCCTGCTACACTCTTCAGAACAAACATGGTGAGTAGATTAATAACTTTAAATTGAAAGACTCTTTTAGTTAACTTGTTTATATTCACGTTGAAGAACATTTTAATAAAAACCTTTGGACTGTTATTGGTCCAGTTAACGGAGAGAAAGCTCCTGCTCGTCGTCCTGATAAACAAACATCTTATTACTAACTTCAGGTTCGTTTCAGTCAGATAAAGTATTTCTGAAGAGTTTAATGTTTCTGTATTTAAAGAATCGGGTTAGCTTCACACTAAAGAACATCACCCCCCTTCAATCTGTGTGAGGTACAAAATGAATCCTAATAAATAAACACATCACACATGATTAATTAAAGAAAATGAAGCAGACTGTTAAAGATTTGAGTTTGTTTTGATGTGGGATGACTATGAATCAAGCTCTGTCCTCACTCTGTGAAGTGAGCTACTTCTAAAGAATTCAAACACTTGATTACATTGACTTTTCATATACTCCATTATATCAATATTGTGACCCTTAACCCATACAAAATCAGAAAATACATTATTTATATATACATACACTACCAGTCAAAAGTTTGGACACACCTTCTTATTAAATGTATATCTATTTATTTTCATCATTGTAGATTAATACTGAAGACATCAAAACTATGAAATAATCTGGTTTTGCCATAATATGGATTACAACAGTAGTCAAATAGGGCTATCCATTGTGTACTAACCCTACCTCTGAACAACACAACTGATGGTCTCAAACACATTAAGAAGGCAAGTCATTCTACAAATGAACTCTTGACAAGGCTCATGTTCATTAGAAACCATTCCAGGAGACCACTTCATGAAGCAGACTGAGAGAATACCAAGAGTGTGCAAAGCTGTCATGAAGGAAAAAGGGGGCTACTTTACAGAATCTAAAATATAAAACAGATTCTCCTTTGTTTAACACTTTTTAAAAAATTTAATAATTCCATATATGTTCTTTCATAGTTTGGATGTCTTCAGTATTAATCTACAGTGTTTACAATCATTAAAATAAATACAAACCCTTCAATGAGAAGGTGTGTCCAAACTTAAATATGATTGTATATTTATTCATATACAGTAACAGTTATATGCATCTTTAATTTCATGTTCCACTACTTCAGGTTAAGTCATCATCACCATAACCATAGGAGAGAAAATAATAACAATAATAATAAAACAAAGAACAAAATATACAGAAATAAATAAGTTAATGTCTTTATTTTTTATAGAGCTGTATAATAATAATAATAATAATACCTAAGTTTTATATAGCGCTTTTCAATAACTCAAAGACGCTTTACAAGAGAGACAATAAATAAATACAAATAAAGACATATAAGACAAGCAGACGACAAGGGAAGAGGTGGAATAGTTAATGTGTGGGGAATGCCTGTTTGAAAAGGTAAGTTTTTAACTGTTTCTTAAATGAATGAAGTGAGTCAGAAGCACGGATGTGTGGGGGGAGAGAGTTCCAGAGGGTGGGGGCGGCTATGGCAAAGGCCCGGTCCCCCAAGGTACGGTGCTTGGATTTAGTAATGGGAGTGAGGAGGTTGGAGTCAGAGGATCGGAGGCGGCGGGAGGGGTGGTAGTACTGGAGAAGGTCAGTGAGGTATGGGGGGGCGCAGGTTATTGAGGGATTTGTACGTGGTGAGCAGGATCTTGAAATGGATGCGCTGTTTTACGGGGAGCCAGTGGAGCTGTTGAAGGACAGGGGTGATGTGGTCTCTGTATGTATATAATGTCTTATTCTTTCATGATGTGTGGATGTGCATTGACAGTGGACACCTTCACTTCCTGTCCCAGCCTTTAAAAGTAGCTCAGCCTCACTTCCTGCTTCACTGAGTCAGAGTGTGTGTTAGATCCTGCTCCTCAAGTGTTTTCTTGTACTTTCATTCAATTAAATCAATGTAGTGACCCTGTCTTATGTGTACAACATCACATGTTAAAAGTTGTGTACGTTTCTTGGTGTCTTGTCGTTCCAGCTTCGTCGGGAGGTGAGACAGAGGAGGGAGTATCTGTACCGGAAGGCACAAGAGGACCGACTCCGGACGATCGAGGAGAAGAAACAGAAGGTGAAGGGCGCCCTCGACGGTAGGAACGACTCATGGTTGAATTGCATTTATCATTTCCTGTATAGATATTATTATTAGTCGGTAGTATAAATAATCCT
This sequence comes from Notolabrus celidotus, assembly GCF_009762535.1. Taxonomy (NCBI): domain Eukaryota; kingdom Metazoa; phylum Chordata; class Actinopteri; order Labriformes; family Labridae; genus Notolabrus; species Notolabrus celidotus. The sequence goes on along the minus strand of NC_048280.1, from coordinate 34,830,287 downwards.
AACTTATATTCTGTCCAAACAAACTCTTTTCTCTCTCCGTCTGCAGAAAATCGTCTTCTTCCAACGGAGGTACGCAAAGACGCTCTGCAGCTACAGCAGCTTCTGGAGTATGACGATGAGGGCGCAGAAGGCTAGTTCTATTAAATCCTCCTTTTATGAACAGCTCGCCGTCTGACGCACATCATTTATTAACAGTCATCTAATTCCCTTATATCATTCTCTCTGCTGCTCTTCAGGCGTCAGCTCACACATGGATGATGAGTACAAATGGGCCGGGGTTGAAGATCCGAAAGTCATGGTCACTACATCCAGGGACCCCAGCTCCAGACTCAAAATGTTCACCAAGGTGAGGTCACTTCCTGTGTCCTGGGCTGTACGGTCAGGACAGCAGGTGGAGCCTTCAGGTTGTCAGGGTGACTAATAAATGAGCTGCTTGTTTGGCTGCGGCAACTTCTCGCTTTTCATTACAGCCAAATTATTTTATTATGAAAGAGAGACTCGGTGCTAAGATAGAGTGCTGGCAGTGCAGACCACAGAAGTGTTACCTCAGCAGTTCAGAGAGGCAGCCTTTAAGTGCTGCCGAGGCAGGCAGTGTGTCCTGGATGTGAGTGAAGCACCGACACTCAGCCCGGTGGTGACTTCAGGATCTCTGTGTTCTAAGTGTTAATGTAATCACAGTCTCAGTGACATCACCCGTCTGTTTCTGAAGAGGCGTGAAGAAGCCAATAGATGGCAGTCTCTATTATGGAAAATGCTGACTCCAAGCTAGTCAAAAAAACAAACACACATACACCAGTCAGCCACGGCCCTTCACATGCCTCGTTATCTATAACTTAGCCTTGATGTAAACAAAGCGAATGAGATCACTTCCTGTTCAACCTTTACAAATAAGAAATGAGCTTGAGACCAAAACTGTGGGAACATGTCTACTTCTGTTTTGATCCGGGCTCAAACTTGGATTCTTGGCTTTTGTATTCAGCGTCACGTGGACTCTTTTTTTCACAGATATGTTTATTGACATTTTTGTAAATGCAAACAACACAAAACCAGGACAGCACTTAACTCTCAACTCAACTTTATTTATAAAGCACTTTAAAACGACCACAGCCGAAACAGAGTGCTGTACATAAATAGACAAACAACGCAGGCATAAAAACAATTAAAACACAGGATAATAAAACAATAAAAACAAAAAAACAATAAATAAAAACAAACCATAAAACACTAAAACAGGAGCAGAGTCTCATGCAGAGTTGAAAGACAAGGAATAAAAATGGGTTTTAAGATGATTTTCAAAATGGACAGTGAGGAGGCTTGTCTAATGTGGAGGGGAAGCTCATTCCATCATTTAAAGCTTTAACACAGACAGTGACACACAACAACAACAACAACAACAACAACAGTGGTAAATATATTAAAATTTGAATGATATAAAGTAAATGAATAATTAAGTAAATAGATAAATACAAAAATTAAATAAAATTAAATAAAAAATAAAAACAATTCAAAATAAATAAATTGTTGGTCAGTCTGCCGCCGTCAACATCTCTTTTGAAAATTGCCATAAAGGTAACCACCATATCAGGGATCTCAGAGAGGTCCAGCTCCTGCAGAGAACGGGTCCCACATCCTGTGAAATTCCCTTAAGGGAATCTCTCACTAATGGCCCCACAGTTCCAGCCCTACTCGACTTGACTCAGTTTGGGTTTCTTTTCCACCAGCCCGAGTACCGACTCACGATGGGCACGGTCGTCATAGACACAGCTCTGCGAAACTTCGTCATTTTGAACGTGACACAAACACAGCAATCACAAACAATGGAGGACATGGAGGACATGGTGTACTTGCTGCTCGGTCTGTGGCTTTTTGTCGCAGGCCGAGTGAGAGAGGAAAGCAAAAGAGTACTGATGTGTTCTTTTTTTAAATGGCGGCTCTGATTCCTGTGTTGGGTGCATAGGTTGAGCGTCACGCTCATGACTCTTCGGTGACGACATTCTCTGACCAATCAGTGGCCGGCAGTCCGTCGACGTCACCTTTTAGTATCGGCTCAGTTCGTTTGGAACCAGAGCAGAGCAGGTACGAAAAACTGGTATCTCACACCAGGTACCACGCCCGTGGAAACGCAACACAAACCGAGTAGAATCGAGTCAAGTCGAGTAGAGCAGGGCTAAGACGGGCCGGTGGAAAAGGACCATAAGTGTCTGATTCTCTGCAACTTCACAAAGTGAAGAATGTCCTTTAACCACGTGTCATGTGGACTCTTGAGTAACTGTCACTTTTTACCGCTTGCATCAGCTTCACTTTTAAACCAAGCCACAATCTCCAGCCGTGAGAATTGAAGTCAATGCAGAAGTGTTAAAAACTGCAGTTCCTCCAGCGTCCACTAGAGGCTGGCTCAAGGCTGTATTTCCCTTGGTTACATATTTTTTAACATCTACTCTATAAATATCTTAGAGTACAATATCTTAATTTTATAGCTCTTTTATTTTCAGATACCATCACAGCATTAGTTTGTGTGGCCTGAAGAAAGAATTGATGTTAGCATATTATAGATAACTATAATGTAAAACACAGTTTTTATTTCTTCATCTTTCTTTATTACTTTTAGTTTGAAGCTGTGTCTGCACACTTTAACTCTTTGTTGTCTCTCTGGTTCTGAGTTGTGCACGCACTGATGCTTTCACATGAAGCTCCTTATAAATCCAGTCTCTTCAGTCTTCAGAGTTTTTGGATTAGATAGATTAAGGTAATCTCAGCGAGCGTGCATCAGGTGAAGGAAAGGAATCACCTTTGACAGTTAACTCCATGATGGCGCAGACAGATGGACCACGTGGACATTAAAACTTTACAAATGTCACAGCTGCAGAAGATCTTGGCTTCTCCTCTCGAGGACAGACCTGACGAAGCTGCTGAAGTCAGTTGAAGGAACTTTGTTTGTATGAACAGTGAGAACAAACTCCGTAAAGTGCGATGTGTGAATCTCATTCCAGGAGGTGAAGCTGATGTTCCCCGGAGCACAGCGCATGAACAGAGGAAACCATGAAATCGCTGCTCTGGTTCGAGCCTGCAAAGCCAACAATGTCACAGACCTCGTCATCGTGCACGAAACAAGAGGACAACCAGGTCTGTCGTTTGACTTCAGTCTTCTTTCTTTACCTTTAACCGACCTCTTTCAGCAGGATGTTCCTCTGGCTGTGTTATGACCTTTAGCAGGAACCACAAACACTGAGCTCTGAGGAGGATGAAGCTGTCCCACAGTTAAATGAGACGCACTAAAGTTTAAAATAAGATATACTAACAACAGAAAATAACCACTGACACCGAGAAGAGGGAAACTGCTCCAGAGGGATCTGAAAAACAAGGACTATTTCCATATTATCACATTAGTGCATGTAACCACTGACATGGAGAGGTGACAGATGGACACACTGAGGAAACAGCTTTTATTTACATTTTCCAGCACAGACATTCACATTCTTCTTTCCAAACAGAGCAGGTCCAGACAAAGACCCAACATCAAGACCGGATAAGATCCAGTCCCATCTTACATACTGTCTGATCACATCTTAACCCACCATGAGCAGAGCACTTTGCAGCCTTTAGCAAGTTACAGTGGCAAGGACAAACTTCCTTTAACAGGCAGAAACCTCCAGCAGGACCAGACTCATGTTAGACACACATCTGCTGAGACCTACCTACCGTGTTGGAGAGAGGGATAGAGGGAGATGAAGAGAGAGAGAGATGATAGTGGGGAGATGGATAGTAGTAGTTGTAGGAGCTGGAGTCTGGCACGTCCACAGCAGCAGAGATTCAGAGGAACCTACGAGACAAGGGAGCTCAGGGACTCCAGAAAGGTCTAAGAAAAGAGAAAAGAGAGGGAGACCAGAAGAAAGAAAAAGAGTGGAATAAACGGTATGACAGAAGGAAAGTACGGGATAAGAAAAAGAGACCTAAAGGATGAAGTAACATGGATAGAACAAAGAGAGAAAGAAGAAAGGAAGAAAGAAAGAAAGGAAAAGGGAATAGAAGAAAAGAAAGAATGAAAGAAAGAAGGAATGAAAGGAAGAAAGAAAGAAGGAAAGAAGGACTGAAATAAAGGAAGAAAGAAGGAAAGAAGGACTGAAATAAAGGAAGAAAGAAGGAAAGCAGTAAGAATGAATGAAAGAAAGAGGGAAAGAAAGAAAGAAAGAAGGAAAGAAAGAAGAAGAATAGAAAAGACCCAAAAAAGGAATCTACAGCAGAGATCCAGAGGAACCTACGAGACAAGGGAGCTCAGGGACTCCAGAAAGGTCTATGGTTAGTAACTTTAATGGGACAGGAAGAGTTAAAGTAAGAGACAGGCAGAGAGAGGAGAGAGAGGGAAAGACAGGATCCCAGTGTGTCAGTCTAAGCCTATAGCAGCATAACTAAGAGCTGGTCCAAGCCTGATCCAGCTCTAACTATAAGCTTTATCAAAAAGGAAAGTTTGAAGCCTACTCTTAAAAGTAGAGAGGGTGTCTGCCTCCCGGACCCTGACTGGTAGATGATTCCAAAGGAGAGGGGCCTGATAACTGAAGGCTCTACCTCCCATACTACTTTTAGAGACTTTAGGTACGATGAGCAGGCCTGCATGTTGAGAGCGTAGTGTTCTAGAGGGGTAATAGGGCACTATGAGCTCTTTAAGATATGAAGGTGTCTGATCATTGAGAGCTTTAATCAGTAAAGATATGAGATTAACGCCAAAAACAACACAAATTGAAGATTCCTCACAGGAGCTTTGGAGTAACAGGTCCCTGAATCCAGATGCACAGAGTGACAGATGAACCAGATTGTTGTATAAGTGACAACCTAATCAGGACTTTAAAATTCCAAAAAGATATCAGTGGGTAAAGTTAGTTTGATGTTGTCTGTCCATTAAATATCTCCTCCTTGAATCAGGGTCAGTTCACAGAATCTGGACTCTGCATATCTAACGTTCCTCTCCTCTCGTGTTTGGGACAGACGGCCTTGTGGTGTGCCACCTGCCATTTGGACCCACGGCTTATTTCACACTCTACAGCGTGGTGATGAGGCACGATGTTCCCGACATAGGCACGATGTCCGAGGCCTACCCGCACCTCATCTTTCATAACTTCAGCTCACGACTCGGAAAGAGGGTGAGCGCTGGAGCGAGCACCGAACACGTGACTCTCAGATTGTCTTTCACCGCCTGTTTGTGCGACGACTAATTAATTCTGCTTGTTCAGGTGTCCAGTATCCTCAAGTATCTCTTTCCAGTGCCCAAGGAGGACAGTAGACGTGTAATCACATTCTCCAACCAGGAGGACTTCATCTCTTTCAGGTCAGTGTGAAAGGACTCCTCACTGAGGATCACATTCTGAAGCTGCATTCTTAAACACTACACTCACATGTTTCCTTGTTTCTTCTAATCACAGACATCATACCTACAAAAAAACAGACCACAAGAACGTGGAGCTGACAGAAGTCGGACCCAGGTTTGAAATGAAGTGTAAGTATTGATCTGTAAAAAGAGATTTCACCTCCAAGCAGTCTGAAGATGGATCCTTGATTTTGTAGATGAGATTTGGGGGGGGGCTTTTTACCTTATATTAGATAGGACAGGTTTTTTTGTGATTAAATTTGTATTTTATTTTTTCTTTCCATATGATAAAGTAACAAAAAAGAATACAAAAAGATAAAGTATGAATAGCCATATGGACATTTACAGAAACTAGAGTGCATATTATATATATACATACTACAAAATACTTCTCCTCACCTTCAAATCCATACACAACCTCGCCCCTCCATATCTCTCTGACCTCCTCCATACTGCCACACCCGTCCGCACCCTCAGATCCTCCTCCTCCATCCACCTCACTGTCCCCCCTGCTCGCCTTGTTACCATGGGGAGCAGAGCCTTCAGCCGCTCTGGAACTCTCTCCCACCTGACCTCCGTAACACTGACTCACTCCCACATTTTAAATCCAAACTCAAAACCCATCTGTTTAAACTGGCTTACTCCATCTGACCACAACTCCTCTGTCCATTCACTTCAAACTTTTTAAATTGTGTTTTATTTCCTGTTTGTTATTTAAACTCTTTTTTGTTTTTAATGTTGTAAGGTGACCTTGAGTGCCAAGAAAGGCGCCTATAAATAAAATACATTATGATTATTATATTTGCATACCTATAAGGTTTATATACAAATAGCATGAATAATAGTAAAAGTAATAATCATTATAAATTAATAGAATATATAGAAACAAAACAAAAGAAACACACATACAAAACAAACACCATATAAAACCCTCCCATTCCCCAGATCCAGAACTACAAACCTCAGTTACATGTTATACCTGAAACCCACGGAGACTGGTTCAAATTAAATACCAAGCCTGTATGGCAGAGTCTTTTGCTCCGTGGACTCTGGCTATCGACAACTCCAAGTAAACAATCTCCAAATATGACAGAACCCAAGCTTAGAAAGAGAGTGAGTGTGGAGGTTTCCAACGTGTGGCCACTAGTTGTTTTCCAGCTGTAAGTCCAGCCAGCAATGCTCTTCTCTTGTCCAGGGTCAGGCCCAGCTTAGGGAAATCATTCAAAAAGAAAATAGCTGGCAAACAGGGCAACCTGATCTGAAACAGATTAGAAAGATTGAAGGCAACCATCTTCCAAAACTTGGACACTGGTGTGCACTCCCAAAACATGTGAAAAAAACAACCAACAACTTTGGAAGAACAAAAAGTACAGATAGGGTCATTAATGACCTTCATAATATGAAGCTTCCTCGCAGTTAAATATGTCCTGTGTAGTTAAAATGATAGGACAGCTGAAGAGAGACAGGAAATGTGGGGAGTAGAGAGTGGGGGAAGACATGCAGCAGTGGTCACGGTCGGGAATCAAACCAGCGACCTATGCGACGAGGACTATAGCCTCTGTATGTGGGGCGCTTAGACCACTAGTCCACCAGCGCCCACACAAACCTTTTTTAAACCTGAGACCACCAAATCTTTTTTTTTCTAAGCTAAAATTGTCAGCTACTGCTTATCACACTTTGTTTGGTTCCTTCTTCTAAAACATCCCTGAGAGTAAAAATGAGGGTACGATGCAGGGAACCTGATCTGATCAAGCAAAGCACAGAGAGACTCGAAGCAGGCATCATTAATTCCTCCTCCGGTGTTTTGGTCCATCTCTTGTTCATTCAGGATGTGATGGTTGAGGTATTTAAACTCAACCTTCCTCCACTGAGATAAGATAAGAGAGTCCTTTACTCGTCCCACAACGGAGAAATTCAAGTGTCACAGTAACAAAGTAGACAGTGCAAAATAAATAAATAAAGCCAACAAGAGCCTATAAAGAACAATTATTAAAAAGTTATTGGCAATTAACATTGAAGAGGTAAAAATAAGCATATCTTACACACACACACACACACACACACACACACACACACACACACATATATATATATATATATATATATATATATATATATATATATATGTATATATTATTGGTTAGAGTCTGTCCACTGCAGGAAGAAAAGACCTGTGGTATCTCTCCGTGAGACACTGCGGGTGAAGAAGTCTGTCACTGAACGAGCTACTTAGTGTAGTTATGGTCTCCTGGAGGGGGTGTGACGTGTTGTCCATCAGAGAAGATAGCTTTGCTATCATCCTCCTGTCAGCCACCACCTCCACAGGGTCCAGTGGGCAGCCCAGGACAGAGCTGGCCTTCTTCACCAGTCTGTTCAGCTTCTTCCTGTCAGCAGCAGAGATGCTGCTTCCCCAGCAGACCACTCCAAAGAAGATGGCTGATGCCACCACAGAGTCAAAGAAGGACTTCAGAAGAGCCCCCTCCACACCAAAAGACCTGAGTCTCCTGAGCAGAAAGAGTCTGCTTTGTCCCTTCTTGTAGAGTGCGGTAGAGTTGTCTGACCAGTCCAGTTTGTTGTTCAGGTGAACACCCAGGAACTTGTAAGATTTCACAATCTCAATGTCCGTTCCCTGGATGTTCACTGGTGTGGGAGGAGGGGATTTGCTTCTTCTGAAATCCACCAATGCATTCACGGAGTCGTCAGAGAACTTTTGCAGGTAGCAGCTCGCTGTGTTGTGGATGAAGTCTGCAGTGTAGAGGTTAAAAAATGAACGGCCGTGAACGCAGCGTGATACACCGATTTACAACTAAAGCAGGCATGTCCAAAGTCCGGCCTGGGGACCAATCGTTGTCCGAGGTCCATTATTATACGGCCCCCAGCTTCCATCTTCAAATGTGGTTTTTATAGCACAGATCTGGATCACTGATATGTGGCTGTTTGTAGCTTACATCCATAATCGATCAGTATTTCTGATCTAATCGATCTTTAAACGGTTGTGAGTCTGTGTATGGTGTTTTATTTTGAAATTGGCGGATGTTGCATACGATCCTCGTGCCTCACTTCCTGTCCAGGGCGGTCTTTTCTGTGCAACTGCACATCCTGTGTAAATTGGTGGGTAAGCATGTGCCCCATGTAAAGGTTCTGCAGTCCTTTATGCAGCGGTTTCTGGTTCAACTCCTGCTCCTCCTTTGAAGCACATCGTACCCCACTCTTTACTCCCCACATTTCCCGCTCTCTCTTGAGTTGTCCGTTCTAACTAAGGCAAAAATAAACAATTCCTAGATTTCATCCCTGTCTAAATTTGGTCTAGATCTTTCTCTGCAATTTTTGCATTGAAGTTTGAATTGATCAGCCTGTGTCCAAAATTGTCCATACTTTCTTAAGAAGACAAACATCAGTGACAACCAAACTTATATGAGGGCCCTGAAGGCGTCTGTAGTGTTAAAGAGCTCCACAAGAGCTCAAACACAAAACGTATTTCTGTCGAGGTAATGACTCAGAACTTAAAGCTGGGGTTGGTAGTCAAGGAAAACTAGCATGAATTTGAATGTAGCATTTCCTCAGGACTCCATCTAACCCAATCAATCAATGTTTACATATGTTCTGTTTTCTTTCAGTGTATATGATCAAACTCGGCACCCTGGAGAACGAGAGCACCGCAGATGTGGAATGGCGTCACCACGCGTACACACACACGTCCAAGAAAAGGAGGTTTCTCAGTGTGCAGGAGTGAACTGATAAAGCTTGAGAAGACTGTTAACTTCCTGTTGACCATACTTCATAAACCTTTGACTTTTTTTCTTTAGTTTTTTTTTTTATTGAAAAGTTCAATCAATGTTTTGTTGGAGCACCAATGCATTTTTTTTACTTACCTGCAAACTCACATTTTGTAGTAAATTAAAGACGTCTCTGGTTTAAGAGCTGAAACAGACAGTATTACTCTGTTATGTTTTAATGTGTAATAAAGTGTTTCCAGTGATCTGTATTTGCCAGAGGTGTGGACTCGAGTTGACTTGAACTCAAGTCAGACCAGTCACAATTTTGATGACTTTGGACTCGACTTGACAGTATCATCAAAGACTTGGAACTTGACTTGGACTTTGGCATCAATGACTTGGGACCATAGACTGTATAAAATATGGACGTAGTATCTGTGACGTCACCCATCTGTTTCTGAAGAGCTGTTTTGAGGTCAATCGTCGGCGGCAGCCATATTGCTTCTGTCAAGCCAGTGTGACGTAAAGAGGCGGAGTTTGAGCCTCTTAGCCAACAGCTGCAGTGTTCCCACAGGCAGCTGTGTCTCTCATTGGAAGACTAGTAATCTCAATATCTTCGAAATTGCCGCGAAAAATTCACCCCCCTCACAGTGAGAGGACATCGAGAAATGAGCTATCCAGACTACACTGGTCTTTTTTACCAGGCTGTAAACATGTTTATTAATGCTGTAAAGATCGTCTTTCCCCATTCATGTGTATGTGACTTCCGGTTCTTCCAGAGCCAGCCTCAAGTGGATCCTCGATGAACTGCAGCTTTTAACACTTCCGCATTGACTCATATTTTTAGACCGGAGGTTGCTGCTTGCTTGGGACTTTAGTCTGATGACTTGAAAAGACTTGAGATTTTGAGCATTAGATGAGTTAGACTGACTTTACAACGTCTCCAAAAGTTCATTTGTTGTTGCACCTCTTCGCACTGATTATATCCTGAATGCTATGTCAGCACTATTTTTCTGTGCGGTGAAGTTCTGTCACTCACACCGGTCTTATTTGAGTTTTCTACCTCTTTCAGCAAAATGTCAACAAGAGTCGATGTAAGCACCGAATGAGGACCATTTTCTCTCTTTCTGTGACTAAGTCTTGTAACACTGGTTTTATTTTATTTATAAAATAAAACGATTCAAACTGCATTCATTGTATTTGTCAAACTTAATAGATTGTTACATTGGTAAAATGGTATTTTATTTGGTAAACAGTGCTTAGGACTTGTAAGGACTCGAAAATGTCAAGTCTATGACCTCGGACTTGACTCGACTTGTCTTGCCTTTACTTGAGACTTGACTTGGACTTGCACATCTTTACTTGAGACTTGACTTGGACTTGCATATCTTTACTTGAGACTTGCAAAACAATGATTTCTCCCACCTCTGGTATTTGCTCCATAAACAAATCACTGAAAAAAACATCAAATATTGTTCATGTCCACAAACGCATTGAATTGAGAGAGTAATTAAAGTACTACTTTTACAATGTCCCGGGTGTATTTTAATTTACTTTTATAAGGTATTAATTAAAATTGTATTGGTACATCCTTTTTTTTTAAACTATTATTCAAGAGTAAAGGTGTTCATATACAGGTAGTACAAGACTAACTCAGTCCATAGGAACTTAACTTGGGAACCAAAGGATCGCTGGTTCAAGCCCCAGTATGGACCAAGTTTGGCAAGTGGACTAGTGGCTGGAGAGGTGCTGGTTCACTTGCCTGGGCACTGCCGAGGTGCCCTTGAGCAAGGCGCCGAACCCCCAACTACTTGGGGTGCTCTGGTTGATGGCAGCATCCTCACTCTGACATCTCTCCCTAAGTGCATGTCTATTGCATGTGTGTGCATTGTATGTATATATACCAAAAACTGTGCGTGTAGCATGACCTAAAAATAACACGAGTGAATTAATTGAATTTCCCCCTGAGGATTAATAAAATACGTTCTTCTTATTATTCTTATTCTTCACATATAAATCAAGTGAAGACAGATTAAATAGATAAACATACCATACATACAGAAGATAGGAACACAATTACGTATATATAAAATAAATACACTCATAACAACAACAAAAACATATACAGAAGTATGTAAATACCTGTTTACCTAGGAGTCTCAGGGAAAATGAATTTGATGCATTTTTTGTCATTTACTAAAATAAATGATTTAATAAGGGACTTTAATTCTAGAAAGAAAGTTGAAAACTTTGGAGTGACTTTGATCATTTCTGTTTGTGAATGAAAAACTTGGCATATAGTATAATGATGTTTATGATATGTTCAAGAGCAATATTTTCGTTAACATAGTAACAAACAACGTCTTTGAGTTTTAGAGAATAAACATAATTAGCAGCTGAGAAAAAAATGAGATTCAATGTCTATCCAGAGTCTTTTAGATGGTTCACATTTTTAAAAAAGAGGTGAGACATTTTTGCAAAAGTTGCACTCATTCTCAGTATCTGTATATTAGATATGAGGTTGTTAACAGGGTACATTTTATGCTGTATTTTGAAGTGTACCTCCACAGCTTTGTTTGTGAGGCAGTATCTATAAAATCCAGGCCCTCCTCCTATTTATGCTCTCAATCTTAGATCTCTAGTAATGTTACACATCCTTGCAGCGACATGTATGACAAACTGACAAAACACTGTCACTGCTCCCACCTCTGACGTGTAAGGCCCCTCTAAACCAATGAGAGCGCAGCTGGCAGAACCGACCAATCAGCACGAAGCAATTCCGAGGTCTTCCGCTTTCCCCGAAGTTCTTGACAGATCCGACTTCAGATTGAGAGAATTCAAGATGGCTGCCACAGGTAAGAGTTTAACTTGTATCTAAATTGTATGGCAACATTTCGACGTAGAGAAGTCTCGCTGTCACGGTGGCGAATGTACAGCGACAACTTGTGTTGTTGTTTTGCGCTTTTAAATCGAAGAAGTGTTTGCATTGTGTGTTTATAGAGCACCAGAAGTAGCCAACAAGCTGACGCGGTGGTAACACCCCCCCCCCCACCCCTCCTCCTCTAAGTTGGCTAACGTTAGCCGGTGTTCCGACGAGTTGTGCTACGGTGTCGAACATGTTACCACAGCGCGACCGTTAAGAAGAGGTTTTTAATTCGTGGTGTGTTGTGTAGTGTTTTTCGACTTCCACTAAAGGAAGGTGGACTTTAAGAGTAATGTTAGCATGTTTTAACACTCTATTATGAACTATAAGGAATCTGGTGAAGTACTTTAAAATCCCTGATCGATTAATGCTGATATTTAATTCAACATATCTGTTCACTAATGTAACAGGATTATATTAAATGTCTTTATACTTCACTACAAACTGCGTACCTCCATGGATAACATCCTGTGACAGATGAAGTCAAGCGCCTTGGATTGCCTCTAGGACCATGTCCCACTAGGAAGCACTTTTCGCCGGAACACCCGGCTAGGCGTCTGTTAGCGTTAAAGCTGTATAAAGTAAGCTAGCCTCTGAGGTTAGCTCCATAATCTCCCCTTCCCCTCAGTCAGCAACCTGCTAGCTCGCACAGACTCAAGCCGAATCGCCAGCAGCTGTTAAAGTAAAGCATTGCGAGTTATATACTGCAACTGTTTTAACTTCGGACTCACTTTTCTGCGTGTAAAAGTAGTTTTAGTGTAAAACTTGTAAGTGGCGCCCCGACAGAAACATGGCCTCCCAAAACTCCAAATGTCATATTACAGAGCAACAAATCCCATGCTAAGCTAACGGGCTAACGTCATGCTAGTGGAAGGAAAGTGTGTAACTTTGAATATCAGCTTCAGGTCTTAACTTTATACTTTAGATGGGCCTCATGCATTGTTGTGTTAGTATTGTGGAGCAGATTTAGACACTGAAAGTAATCCTCGCTGCACACGACGCAGTATAGTTAGTCTGAGTCTTTGAATGTAATGTGGGGCTCTTTAGATATTTGACACACCGCCCTGCAGCTCCTTTATCAAACACTACTGCAATAATCGGCTTGATGGATGACATGCTCTGGAGTCATTAACACATATCTGATGATCAGAAATCCACTAAAGTTCACTTTAACTTTGTTTATAATAACTTTTGAATAAAGTGCTCTTAAAAAATATGTATTACATCCCTGCCAACATTGGACTGTGAGATTTTCTGGAGTATGGTAAAATCTATACAACCCTAAACTGCAGAGTAATACATTTAATAAACAGATATGTAAATCAAATACTTTAAATGTCTCTTAATTCCAAGGTTTGCAGTAAAATATTCCACACATGTTCCAGGTAGAGGGGTCTGTGTTGACACCATATTTTGATGTTAATACCATTATAGTATTATTTCAATGCAGGAGTCTCTGTAACATCAATCTACATCTCTATAGGCGTTTTTCGACCAGAGGAACTTTACCCCGGAACTACGTGCGTTTCGACCGGGGGACCCAGGGTCTAAATTTAGTTCATGGGTAGATAATCTCCCCCTTAAAAAGCCCCTGCTAGGGGGGTAGTACTTTTCAAAGGTCCCGGGACTTTCGGGGGGCGGGGCCTGCAATGCTGAACGTCTCTGATTGGTAGATTAACCTCAGTGTTTTTATTCCTCCCGGCGTCCACAATAACATCACACACATCTGTGATTCACTTGATTTCTCTTTCTTTCATTAGTTTTGATTTGTTCTCTCTTTTTTGTATGTGTGTGTACTTTTCAAAAGAAGAAGCTGTGATTCTCTTGATTTAGCAGCTTGTAACAGTAGTCTTCTCTCAGCCCACCGTGAATGTGTCTCTCCTGGTGTTACAGTTTTAAAAGTGACCCTGTAAACTGGAGACCTTCAGCTGAACGTGTCAGTGTTTGTGGACTTTACACAGCTGTTGAAACACAGCGGGAGTTTTAAGATTCAATATCCTCATCAGATATTTAATGATCGTCTAAAGACGTTTATGAGGGATGCATCCGGCCGAAGGTCGGCAGTTAACAGGGTCGCTGTTTAAACCAAAACACCAGTCGATGTTTGCCACGGCTTTTTGAGTTCAAAAGGATTTTAAAGCCGTGTTGAAACGTCTTTGCTACTCGCGCTTATCTCCTCTCACGTGTTGATTCAGTGAATCCATCTGTGATGAAATATAGCACCATCTAAAACAGCGCCAGCTGAGTCTCTTCATGCTAACAGGCTAACTGTTGTGATACCTGCTGGCCCGTCTTCTTCTGTGATGTCATCTGTGATGGATGGCATTTGTCTTTGACTTACTGCCCTCTACTGGTCTAGTGGTGTGGTGCCTTTACTTTTTTTTCTCCATACGTCACTGGCCTTAATTCTACAATCTACCAGGGGCTTCGGCCCCGTGGTCGAAACACAGACAACAATGGGGGCACAGGAACCTTTTAGTTCAGGGTAAAGTAGTTCTGGGGGCTGAAAGACCCCGGAACTCTTGGTTGAAATGCACCTTATGTGCTTTTTAAAGTCATTTATCTGGGTCCTTTAAATCCTATTTATTACCTACAGATAAATGTTATCTGACCTCCAGTAACCTCTGCGTCCTCAGCCTCTGCTGCTTCCTGCTCTTTATTTAAAGAAGGAAGAGATTTCCTCTCATCTCCACCTGAGGTTATAGAGTTTAGTGTTTTAATAACCTCACCTGTGATATTGTGATAGTGACACTGTCAGCAGTCTGTCATCAGATTCACACAGCTCTAAACTCTCCTGATGAACTTTAAAGAGGATGCTGCGTTATTGCACGTCACAACTTAAGTTAGCGAGCAAGAACAGAGCTAACCCACTTTAATGAGGGATGGATCAAATCTTTAAGTAGTGCAGAAGTTTGTTGAACTCATAACAGTTCGTCTAATAAACACTTCAGCTCCCGGTGTCACAGATCTACCTGTCGCTCGGTGTCTGTGTTTACCTGCTGTCAGAAACGTCTTGTAGTGTCTTTTGGATCAAACCATCTGCAGGGAGAGGAGGGGTGGAGGTTTTTTGAGGTTTGAATATAAAGCTTAAGTAGAGGACTTCTTTAAAAAGAACGGTTAGAGATTTGGGGATACTATTAAAAAATATAGTTCAAAAATTAAATTAAGGTTTTAAAAAAACTAAGGTATTAAGATATCTGATGATTGAATGAGCACGCAACCCCCCCCCCCCCCCCCCCCCCTTCATAGAAGTTGAGGAATACACACATTTGATTGACATCAGCGTGAAATAGGGAGTGTATCGGGAGTACAGTGGGAGAATAAGTTAAAAAGCGGTAGAGTCCCGCTGAAATCGGGAGTGTTGGCAGGTCTGGTTTTATGATCAGTCTGAAACCTAAAGCTGAACCGTTTATCGAATTTATGAATGCAATAGTGTTAAATTCATTCGATTAAATGTAAACATTATTAAATATTAAATTGAATTAATTAATTAAATTGTTTTATGCATCTTCCCATATAAGTGTGAAAACTATCCATAAATCTAAATGGATTTTGGAGTAAGTTACAATATTTGTCCACATAAGAGTGAAATGTGTTTTGAAATATTAAACTCACTGACAGGAGAACAACCATGACTGTAGTCTCCTACAAAGCCTTAAAACCCCCATTTAATCCAAGCCTTTATGTCCCCCTCCTCCCTTTGTTCATTTCTTATGGCAAAAATCCGTTTCCGATCCGTCACAGCACCGGATCTAGTTTTCTATTCTAGTCAATGTGTTAACTTCCACTGGATCCGCTCTGTTGCATTCCGGCTGTGTCTCTGATCCGGCAGGTCAGAGTCCTCCGGATCAGATACACAAGACTTCTATTTTTGCCGGATGCCGGAGCACCACGCATCAATCTCAACAGAGCAGATGGAGCGGGACAGGAAGTCAGGTTTCACCAAAACAAAATGAAAACATCCGGTTAATTTTCAGAATAAAACACTCTGTGTTATCACCAGATCGTATTTCACTTAACTACAACAACAAACCAAAGTCATGATGAGCGGAGCCAGGCCTGGAGTCAACAGGTCAGAGGTTTTCAGAGGACCAGAAAGACAACATGGATGAGGAGAGGAGGAGGAGAATCCTTGATTCAGTGATTACAGTGGGGAAACCTCGGTCACACGAGTCCAGCTCCAGTTAATTTATCAGAGATAGAAACTGCTTTAGTGTCCTCAACAATAATAAAAGGTAAAATTAAAGAACTGTATGAAATATTTTCCAAAGAGTGTCAGTCTCCTTTTGTGTCCTGTTCGGTAAAGGTCTGGGAGACAGATTTGGAGATGGTCTTCGATGAAAACACTCTGCAGTATATTTTTGAAAGGATAAAATGAAGGACCAACTTTCAGTTTATTTACAGGGTTTATTTAACTCCTTTAAAGACCTCCTAAGACGACTCAGCAAGTTATCCAAGATGCAAAACTAAAGTAGGAACATTGATTCATCTGTGTTGGCAGTGTGAATGCTGACACATTTTTGGATGAAATGTCACTTTGGGGGGAAATATAATTAAACAGATGTTATGTAAAGACTAGGTACGTGCCGTGTTTCTTTCTTTCACACGTTAGTACGTCTGTGAGCAGAATGAACCTCCACAGCTCGCCTGTGTTTGCTGCTCAGCAGAACGCTGAGTCTTGTTATGCGAGACATGATGCTCAGCATTTTTTTGTAGCTTTTGGCGTCACCGTCTCTCCATACAAATAAGGGCCGTGTTGAGCACAGAGCTTCATTTCCCCATCACTTTCGTTTCAGGATTTTCCCCTCCATCACTCAGTCGTTCTGCAGTGATCACTGAGCCAGACTTTTTTATTGTCTCTGCCATGGAAACAGGAATGACTTCATGTTCTTCTCTGATCTGGACGAGTTTGTAAAGCTGTGTAAACCCTAGGGTTGCAAAATTATGGGAATTTTCAAAGTTGGAAACTTTTTATGGGAATTAACAGGAATTTATGGGAATAAACGGGAATAAACCAGTAATTTACAAAATTGAAAGTTGGCCCTTAATAGGGTACTTAACCCTCCTGTTATGTTGCGGGTCAAATTGACCCTTTTTAAAGTCTATTTTAGGCAATATATGCCTTCCAAACCAGCTAAATGCAGAGATGTTGTGTTAATTTATCAACATCACTTCATGAAAATTAAAAATTAAAAATTAAAAAGAAAATAAACAAAAATGTATGTCATGTAAAACTATTGTATTTATATTTAGGACTTTCCAATGTACATTAAAAAAGGTTTAACATGCATTGAAAAAGATGAGTGAGTTATCCTCTTTGAACCATGATCTGTGAGAATTGAAGAACACCACTGGACTAAATCTTGATTTAAATGGTTAGTAATGGAGTTAAACATTAGATTAAAAAAAAAGTGTTTTGGGATTTCACTAACGACTCTGCTTTGAGCTGCTAGGTTTTGAGTTTTCTTCAGTGTCGCTGTCGCTCGTTTCAGTCATGTGTTTACGTTCCTCTCCAAACGTCTTTAAGCCCCGCCTTCCTCTCACCCTGTGACATGATTGGCTGTTTAATCTTCTTCTGAGAAATGTTGGGTGGCATCCATAGACTGTATAAAATATGGACGTAGTCTCCATGACGTCACCCGTCTGTTTCTGAAGCGCTGTTTTGAGGCCAATCGGCGGCGGCAGCCATATTGCTGCTGTTGAGTGATTGTAACGTAAAGAGGCGTCTTTGAGCCTCCTTGCTAGCAGCTACAGTGTTCCCGCCTGTCAATCAAGTCAGCTGTGCCTCTCATTGGAAGACTCATAATCTCAATATCTTCGAAATTGCTGTTATGACAAAATTCACCCCCCGTACAGTGTGTCCTGATTGAGAAATGAGCTATCCAGACTACACTCATTTTTTTTACCAGGCTGTAAACATGTTTATTTCTGCTGTAAAGATCGTCTTCTTTGAATTGGTGTGTATGTGGTTTCCGGTACTTCCGGAGCCAGCCTCAAGCGAATACTCGATGAACTGCAGTTTTTAACACTTCCGCATTGGAGTCATATTTTTAGACCGGAGGGTGCCGCTTGCTTGATACTGTCTACTGACCCTTTCAAAATAAAAGTCCAAGAAATGAACGCTTCAAAAACTTTTCTTTGTTTTTTGAAAAACAGAAAACTAACAAAACAGTGAAATAATCTATGCAATTATATATAATTTCTTCTACCAGTCAAAGCAAATCATTTGTACTCAGTTTTTGAGTGAAATAATTTATACTGTAGGCTGTGGGAGGGTTGGCTCCTTCCATTTAAAAGATGGAAGGAGCCAACCTCAAGTGGATCCTCGATGAACTGCAGTTTTTAACACTTCCACATTGGACTCATATTTTTAGACTCGAGGTTGCTGCTTGGTGGCAACTAGCGTTTAAGGCTCATTAGCGCCCCCCTTTCCAGTGGTTGGGAGGTGTAATTACAGGTTTAAATATATCAATGTTTATGGAACATTTGTTTTATTTATATTGAGAAAAATGATATCACGATAATTATCCTTAGTCTTAGATCATTTTTCTTTCTGCCTCCAGCTCCTCCAGGACCACCACGGCCCAGTTTGTAGTGTTGTGAATGATGTCAGGATAAGATCAATACCAGGACTCAGAGTCTTGGCTGAAACTACTTTTGTTCCATTTCTGCTTAGGGGCACCGGCCCATCTGTCTCCTCTGACTTTCAGTTTTTGCCAAGTCATACATCACCTCAATGAATTTTTGAGGTAAATCAGTGGATGGGATAGTGACGCAGCTACCTAAGTATCCAGATATGTAAACATTAAAAATCCATGCTATATGAAGCCCGCCAGCAGAAACATCTGAAGTTCTTGATTTATATGTACAGAGTTAAGATTAATGATGTGGATCTGAGCGCTGTAGGTATTTGTATAAGAATCTAAGGTTTGTTTTTACACAGGTTGTAACTGTTTGTGTCTTCTGCTGTGACTGTGTGTAATCGGACTCTCCATATCTTGTCTTGCAGGTTCTGAGTAAAGGACTTGCTCCTCTGGATCTCACTGTGCATGAAGCTCTCCTGAGGCTGTGGTGTCTAACTGCTGCATCCCCTTGCTCATCCTGCCTCTCATCATGTCCTCTACCTCCTCCTCGTACTCCTCCTCAGGAGAGACCAGTCCGGAGGATGTACCCCGAGGTGGGGGCACAATCCGAGTCTACCTCCCGAACAAACAGAGGACAGTGGTAAGAGTTTAAACTCTTTATCAGGGACACTTTGGCTTTTTGTAATAAAATCACATTCATTTAAGCGTTGACACTAGGAGTGTAACTATTCATCTACTACATCGATGTATCGATTTATATTCCTATGATCCGACTACATCGATCTGTGCTCGACAAGTCTGCCTTCCGCACAACATATATCAATCTAACATCATTTCAAAAGGTAATGATTTGATTGTATGGATACTAGGAAATAACGCTTTGGTTTTAAGCACAGCAGACTTTATATGGATGTTTGTTTTAAAGACGTTAAACGTTAATCAACTCAGGCTGCATGTCTGTGACGTCATCGCCACGCGCCAGCAGACAACAAAACATAGCATGGCGGACGGCAGAGGAGAAGCCGACGAGCGAGAAATGATCAAGCCACCATTGCGGTCCAGCGTGTGGAAACACTTTGGCTTTTGCAAAGACGGAGATGTTCTAAATAAGTCGCTCGCTGTTTGTAGGATATGTAGAGGCCAAGTAAAGTTACCACGGCAACAACACAAATCTATCCAACTACCTACTAAGGCGCCATGGGATTTCACACAACGCCGACCGTCCAGGCACCTCTTGCAGCGTTCATCAAGGTAACATCAGCTCTGCAGAAGCCTCAGGCCTCACCAGCATGTTTAGTCCAAGCGGCAACCTCCGGTCTCAAACTATGAAGCCCATGCTGAAGTGTTATAAACTGCAACACATCGAGAATCCACTTGAGGCTGGCTGCAGAAACACCTGAAACCACATAGACATGAATGGGAAAAAGACGATCTTTGCAGCATTAATAAACATGTTTGCAGCCTGGTTCAAAAAACAGCTTGGCTCTATGAAGCTAATCTCTCTATCAGCACACACTGTACAGGGGGTGAATTTTTTTCTAACGTGACGGTTCAGAAGATATTAAGATTACAAGTTTTTGCCCAAATAAGGACATGACTGACATGACTGACATGACTCCCGGTTGGGAACACATAGCTGTTGGCTAGGAGGCTCACACTACGTCACACTCTGCCTGGTTGAGTTCCACATTTCCGATATGGCTGCCGCAGTTGATTGGCTTCAAAACAGCTCTCAGGAACAGATGGGTGACGTCATGGACACTACGTCCATATTTTATACAGTCTATGGTTTAGTCAGAGACAAGGACAAAACTAGGCTTGGGTGAAAAACATCACGACAACTATAGGAATCTAGGACTGTCCGGTATCAAGATATTTATTCCACAGTCATAATGGTTGAATTTTTGTCTAAAAAGTTACTGAATCGATTTCAAGTCACTGAATTGTTTCGGATCGTATCGTTCTAAATGAACCAATATCGTCCTTTAATCGTATCGGCAACAACGAATCATGATACGGATCCAATCATTGTTAAAAAGAACTGTTACACCCCTAGCTGAAACCACAATCAGCATGCTGTAACCATGTAACCATGTCCATGTGTGATCGTTGAGAATCACAGCCTTCATGAAAGAGTTTCATCACCTCTTTCTGCTGTAAGTGACAGTTCTCACAGATTATGTGACATCTTTCACAGCGTATCGATGAGTAAGCTCTCCAACAGTTGGTGTCAGGTTTCACAGATGGTGCCTGCCACCATCCTCCGCCTGTTTGACTCACTAGTCTCATCAGAGATCAACATCTTGTTTTCATATTGTGAAAAAGAGCTGGTACTATGCTCAAGTGTTCCTTAACTGCATTTCACTGAGAATGTAGAGGAGAATATGTTCTTCATGTTTCAGTAAAGCTGTGTGTAGAACCACAGTAAACCTCAGTGAGACCTGCGCGCACGCACGCACGCAGGCACGCATGCACACACGCACGCTTTCTGTGTCTGAAAGTGGAGCTTGAGCTGATTTTTTGTACTGTGTGATGTGTAGAAGACAGAGAGATTTTCTTATAAAGGCCTGCCTCTAATACAAGCCTGCTTTATATTAAGGCCTGGTACCCTCTGCAGTGAAAGCAAAGAAAGATTCTGGTCTAGATTGGAGGACTTCCCCATTCATTTGAATGGGGGAGCAGTCAAACTTTAAAAAATAAATACACGTGGTACGAATGTTTCTCATATCCGTATGCTGTGGTGATATGTAGTTAGTATTTGACTGTTTTGTCTTCAAGTCCTCTTTTTTCTGGAAAGTTTCTTTTTCGTTAGTTATTAGAGTTTAAAAAACGGGGTTTTACTTCCTGTTTCCTTTGATTCACAGCCGCCGTAGAGGGAAACTTCAAAGGACACATAGCGTCTTGTGATGCTACGCTGTAGGGCGGAGCTTATTACAGTGGCTTCAGAAGCTCTGGCTGCACAATGGCGGCGCCCAGGAGCAGGATTTTTTGGCTTCAGAACCGTACAACGGGAAGAGGCGGAGCAACGCTGTCCATTTTTATTTACAGTCTATGATTCGGGTTCAGAGATATTTTATGTTCCAGCTCTAAACACAGGCTGTTAATGAACAAAATAAAAAGTTATTCCTTTTTATTTAGTTTTTTATGCTTTGGTGTTGAAAGAGGTTTCAAGTGAGCTCAGAATTCGATTGTGGTGACCTTCAAATCAATTAAAAAATACTTTATAATAAGGGCTCGATCTGCACTCAAATACCCTTTTTCCACGAGACAGTTAACATTTCCAAAGATCGATCACGGAAAATACTTGAAATTTACATCCCTAATTTAAAGAGATTGACCTTATTTGTTTTAATATTTAATACTTTCATTTGGGAATTGTTTACTTTCTATTTCTCTATAAATGTTCTGAAATTTTCCAACAAGGTATTTTTGTACGGTCATTTTAGGTTTTTTTTGCAAGGTGCTGAAAAAAAGTGTCCAGTGATTATATTTGAGTTACAACACACCTTAAAAATGAAAAAAGATGACTTTGTTTCCAAAAAAATATAAGAGAACAAATATATATTGCAAAGTTCAATTCAAAGACACACTTGTTTACATCCATTTTCCTGTCTGCAGGTGAACGTTCGCCAAGGACAGACCGTGCACGAGAGTTTAGATAAAGCCCTTAAAGTCAGAGGCCTGAGCCAAGAATGCTGCGCTGTATTTCGCCTTCTGGAAGGGTAAGACTACTTTTTATTTTCTATTTAATGTCCTCCCACAACTTAGTGAGATGATGGTGTGCATTCCTTGTCTGCAGATTAACATGCAACAAATCTACATGTGTTAGCGTGTGCTTTGTCATTATTGGTGCAATAATTGGACTGAAGATAACCTGAGTTATTCAATCAATCAATCTTTATTTATACAGCACCAAATCCCAACAAATGTTCTCCTCAGACTCTTTCCAAACAGAGCAGGTCTAGACCATACTCTATGTTCTATTATTAACAAAGACCCAACATCAAGACAGGATCAGATCCAGTCCCCTCTTACAGATAGGACTCAGTCTGATCTCGTCTTAATCCACCATGAGCAGAGCACTTTGCAGCATTTAGCAAGTTACAGTGGCAAGGACAAACTTCCTTTAACAGGCAGAAACCTCCAGCAGGACCAGACTCATGTTAGACACACATCTGCTGAGACCTACCGTGTTGGAGAGAGGGATAGATGAAGATGAAGAGAGAGAGAGAGATGATAGGGGTGAGACTGATGGTAGTAGTTGCAGCAGCTGGAGTTTGGCACGTCCACAGCAGATCCAGAGGAACCTACGAGACAAGGGAGCTCAGGGACTCCAGAGAGGACTATGGTTAGTAACTTTAATGGGACAGGAAGAGTTAAAGTAAGAGACAGGCAGAGAGAGGGAAAGACAGGATTCCAGTGTGTCAGTCTAAGCCTATAGCAGCATAACTAAGAGCTGGTCCAAGCCTGATCCAGCTCTAACTATAAGCTTTATCAAAAAGGAAAGTTTGAAGCCTACTCTTAAAAGTGGAGAGGGTGTCTGCCTCCCAGATCCTGACTGGTAGATGATTCCAAAGGAGAGGGGCCTGATAGCCTGAGCGCAGTGTTCTAGAGGGGTAATAGGGCGCTATGAGCTCTGATTTTACTCCCCATGCATTGAGGTGCGTTAACACCTGTGTGTATGATCTGATCACCCAGGAGGCGTATTGATATCAGGAGTAAACAGGGCGAGGGTGTGAGGGCGAACAGCTGCCCCCACATCAAAATGTGACATATGTAAGGGCTCTGATGTAAACTCAGAGCAAAACCCATGAACAGGTGAAATGGAATGGTGTAGCAGCCCTTAAACTGCACTTACAGCAAGCGTGGATGCTAAACTAAAAATTCAGAGAAGTCTATTTGCAAGTGACAACATCTGGATACTGGATGTTGTGGATATGCATTGCACATTTGTTGTTTTAGTTTTCCTAAAATTGACATTCATGATTTTTAAAGCAAAAGTATATGCACTTTTACACAAACTGCTCATTTCCACCTGATATAACTGTGTTTCTAAAAAAAATATGGGATGATGTGATTTGAGGATGTCATTCAAACAAGTTTGTGCGACTCTTTTGAGTTTTAATATGTAGAATATCTAAAGTGTTTCCTTTCCTCCTGCCTCCACCTCTCCAGCCGTAAAAGACTGACCGACTGGGACACGGACATCACTCCTCTGGTTGGAGAGGAGCTTTTAGTTGAGGTTCTAGATGATATCCCCCTCACCATGCACAACTTTGTAAGTAGCTGACACAGATGCATAACCTCGATGATCATAAATATTACACATATAGGAGTGAGTATTTTGTCTTCTCTTTATCTGTGCAGGTACGGAAAACGTTCTTCAAGCTGGCCTACTGTGATTTCTGCCACAAGTTTCTCTTTAACGGATTTAGATGTCAGACATGCGGCTACAAATTTCACCAGCACTGCAGCAGCAAGGTCCCCACTGTGTGTGTGGACATGGATACGGTGAGCAAACGGTGAGTTGAGAAACCATCGTCTGCGCTGAGAGGCCACTCAGTTCCTCTCTCGTCAGTCAGTTCCAGTAAGGATGAAAGCTCCTTCTCAATGTCACTGAGCCTCATTCACCGATATCCTCTTCAGATTCTTCTTCAGTTTACTCTTCAGAAGGTTCAAAAGAGAACGTCAGAGTCATGAACGCTTCTTAAACAGCAGAAAAGTTCTCACGTGTTCTTAAATCGATGAATGCCATGTCCTCGTTAGTTTGAAGCTCATGCTCAATGTTCAAAGATATTTGCCCCTTAAATGCCCATATAAGGGCATGACACTGCAGGGCCACACACAGAAATCACACAGGCTCGTGAGTAGGGGTGGGAATCCAAAACCAGATCTGACTTAGAACTGCTTGCAATTGATCAATTCCATCAGAACTGTACACCTCAAATTTGATCGATTCTTCTTAACCATTCCTTTCCCAGCCCGGCGTCACATCACATCCCAACACGGTACGTTGCATTACATCACACACTCCGCAACACAGAACTCCTTCAACCACGAGGAAACATGGAGAGGAAAAGCGTTTTTCCTCTCCAAATTCAAAGTATTTTCCTCCAGGCTCCAGGGGCCACGTTCGGACTCACACGGCCGAAAATGAGGCACAGAGAGCGGGTAAAATACGTCCGCGATGCCCCCTGGAGGAAAAGCGTTTATCCTCTCCAAATTCAAAGTCTTTTCCTCCAGGCTCGAGGGGCCACGTCTGGACTCAGGTGGCCCAGAATGACGTCAACCTATTGTTCAGTATGTTCAAGTTGAATATGTTCATGTTCAGTCTTGTGCAGACATAATTTTGGAAAATAAAAAAAAAAAAGAAGAAAAAAATGGTTCCTTTTGGTGCAGAAGACTGTGTAGAACTACCTTTTCCCCTCAAAAACAACTCAGGAATTGTTAGGAGAATTGATAAGGAATTGGATTGATAAGCAGAATCGAAAATGGCATTGACATTGATAAAATCTTATCAATTCCCACCCCTACACATGAGAGGAAGAGGAGGCATTCAAACGGAGGCAGAGCTGCTTGAAGTGAAACAAATACAAGATGGTTTGGGGTTTTTATATTGTATTTTATCGCCTCAGTAGTGAATATAAACAGATCTATTCACTGACATCACTCATTCAAAGATCACCTTCATCAGAAACGCTGCAACCACAAAAGGACACACAGAAGATGAAATGAAATAGAAAGTTTGAGACAAATGAATGTTCCACTTTTCTCTAATGATTTAAACGATTTGACAGATTTTATTCTAAAAGCTGTAGAATGATTGACACATGCATTTCAAGCCAAAATACTTTTCGATGATCATTGGCATCTATTTGAAGACTATTGAAATAATCAGCAAGGGAACATACCATGAGCTCCTCCCTGCCCTAAGATAGTGTGCTCTGTCTTCAGCTTGTTTAACCTCTGTCCCCTTTGTGTTGTCCAGATGTGACTCCACTACCTGCACAGACGAGTACCCACGGATACTACTGCCTGATAGTTCCCCCTCGCAGAGCAACCTAGCCTTAACCCCTGAGCCTTCTGGGTAACCATCCTCATTAAAAAGAGACTACATTAGAAGAGGGACGGTACGTTTGTGATATTAAAACAGCAGTTTTGACTCTTTCGTGCGCTTTCGTAGGATGGACCTCCTTTCCCCGACCTCAGCCTTCCGCTTCCCCATGCCGGCTGGAGACGGACAGTCTCTACAGAGGCACCGCTCCACCTCCACTCCTAATGTTCATATGGTCAGCACAGTGGGGCCTGCTGGAGTCAGCATCATAGAGGTCAGTGTCGTCGCATTCATTCACTATTGAGTCAAGGCTCCAACTTCTCTACATCACACAATCATTTACCTGAAACGTGATCAACACTGCCGTCAAACTAAAAGGAACTCCCCGAGTCAAAGCAGAACATGCAGAACACCAGACACCTTGAGTTGTATCAACTGTAGAGAAATGCTTGTCTGAGAATAACTTCCATACCTTTACTTTGTTATTTATAAGATATATATTTACAAAGCATCTGTCCTTTTTTTTTACAGGAAGCAATAAAATTCAACAACACAATGGGTACGTTTGTTTTGAGTTTTGATGAAAAGTCATTATGTGTATTCATTCAGCATACTTCATGTGGTGTTGTCATCTTTTTGAAGTCTCCTCTTGTCATGCCGTCTTGTTCCTGCAGGCCCTGAGCCCTCACCGAAGCCCTCCACCAGCCCACCGTCTTCTCTCGGCTCTCCAGGAAGGAGACCTCCCAAGTCGCCATCAGAGCGCAAGCCCTCCTCGTCGGATGATAAGAAGAAAGTGGTATGAGGCGGTTGACTTTGACTTCAAAACAACTACTGGATACTTAATTTATGAGTTGGTGGATTGAACTATGAAATGTGTGTTTCAGCACCGAGGAGGATACAGAGACTCAAGTTACTACTGGGAGGTGCACTCGCGAGAAGTCAGCATTCAGAAAAGGATAGGAGCCGGCTCCTTTGGGACTGTCTTCAAGGGCAAGTGGCACGGAGACGTGGCAATCAAGATCCTTAAGGTCACAGAGCCGACACCTGAGCAGCTACAGGCCTTCAAGAATGAGATGCAGGTCTTGCGGTGAGACATCTAATAACGTGAACTACATGGGCGCCACTTTGACCGCTGCCTCTTCATGTTGCTTTCACATTTTTTAATTGTTGCTCGTGAGTGTGCAACATGCAAAATCTTACATCATCTATATTCTCTGCAGGAAGACCCGCCACGTCAACATCCTGCTGTTCATGGGCTACATGACTAAGCCCAACTTTGCCATCATCACTCAGTGGTGTGAAGGCAGCAGCCTGTACCGCCATCTGCACGTCACAGAAACCAAGTTTGACACTATGCGTCGTATTGATGTGGCCAGACAGACGGCACAGGGCATGGAGTAAGACTTGAAGCTTGATTTCACTTTCTAAAACTGAAACCTCTTAATGAACCACAAGATAAATAAAAAGTGTACATTTCATTTTAGTTTAATTAGAGGACACAACCCTTTACACATTAGCCCTCCAGGCCTCCGTACAAACGAAGAATATTGCTGCTCTTAGATTAGAGCCTGATTTAAACAAGATTTTTCAGCTGAATCCAAAGAAACAGCTCTATCCAAAAACAGAAAGATCAATCAATCAATCTTTATTTGAATAGCGCCAAATCACAACAAACGTTATCTTGAGATGCTTTTACAAAAATAGCAGGTCTAGACCACTCTATGTCAAATTATGAACAGAGACCCAACGCCAAGACAGGATAAGACTCAGCCTGACCCCACCTTAATCCACCATGAGTATTGCACCTCGCAGTATTTAGCTAGTTACAGTGGAGAGGACAAACTTCCTTTAACAGACAGAAACCTCAAAGACAGCGGTCTTAGCGCGTGCCCCATATACAGAGGCTATAGCCCTCGTTACAGAGGTCGCAGGTTCGATTCCAGCCTTGAACATTTGTTGCATGTCCTCCCCATAGACTGTATAAAATAAGGACGTAGTATCCGTGACGTCACCCATCTGTTCCTGAGAGCTGTTTTCAAGCCAAACGACGGCGGCAGCCATATTGGAAATGCGGAACTCAACCAGGCAGAGTGTGACGTAGTGTGAGCCTCCTAGCCAACAGCTATGTGTTCCCGACCGGGAGTCAAGTCAGTCATGTCCTTATTTGGGCAAAAACTTGTAATCTTAGTATCTTCTGAACCATCACGTTAGAAAAAAATTCACCCCCTACACTGCCAGTCAAAGTTTGGAAACACCTTCTCATTGAAGGGTTTGTATTTATTGTAATGATTGTAAACACTGTAGATTAATACTGAAGACATCAAAACTATGAAAGAACATATATGGAATTATTAAATTTTTTAAAAAGTGTTAAACAAAGCAGAATCTGTTTTATATTTTAGATTCTGTAAAGTAGCCCCCTTTTTCCTTCATGACAGCTTTGCACACTCTTGGTATTCTCTCAGTCTGCTTCATGAAGTGGTCTCCTGGAATGGTTTCTAATGAACATGAGCCTTGTCAAGAGTTCATTTGTAGAATGACTTGCCTTCTTAATGTGTTTGAGACCATCAGTTGTGTTGTTCAGAGGTAGGGTGAGTACACAATGGATAGTCCTATTTGACTACTGTTGTAATCCAGATTATGGCAAAACCAGATTATTTCATAGTTTTGATGTCTTCAGTATTAATCTTTAATGTTGAAAATAATTAAAATAAATACATCCCTGACTGTCGCCCACACTGCTCTCTGTGAAGCATTGATAGCTGAACAGGTCCCGCTGGTGATTGTTTGATGTGACGTTGAGCTAAAACAATCTGGCAGTATTTAAGACGTCTGAAGAATTGGGGCGCCTGATCGACTGAGGAGCATCTTGTAGATTTACGGAGAAAATTGTGATTGAAATAAGGAAAAACATTTCTAGATTTAATTAAAAATAGTTACAGATCTCAATATAGCTATGGACCTTTGCCCTTCTGACTATAGACGACTACTTTATGTATCCACAATTATAACTATGGTGAAATCTAGGCCTGGGGATTTTCTGTGATCAAGAGTGTTAAAAGGAGATAAAACAGGAAGTCGTCGGCCTGTAACTGAAGATTTGCTTGTGATAAAGTAAACACCATTAAAACTGTTAGACTCTGAGAAAGCTTACTGATCAATACTGAAATAACCCCTCTCTCTCTCTCTCTCTCTCTCTCTCTCTCTCTTCCTTTCTCTCTCTTCCTTTCTCTCTCTCGTTCCTTTCTCTCTCTCTCTCTCTCTCTCTCTCTCTCTCTCTCTCTCTCTCTCTCTCTCTCTCTCTCTCTCTCTCTCTCTCTCTCTCTCTCTCTCTCTTTCTTTCAGTTATCTTCATGCAAAGAACATCATTCATCGAGACCTGAAATCAAACAGTATCCTTGTCTGTCTGTTGTGGCTGAACGGTGTCCTCATTTGTTCTTTGAAGGCTATAAACGTGACTGAAAACCACAGTGACAGATTTAAACACTGTGCTTCATAGCTAGCAAAGGTTTGACCACTCAAACCTTAAATAGGCTGACATTTATAGAGCAGTCAGCGTTCTGGTGCAGAAATATGTGTACAAGGTTTCTTCTGCACATTAGCTCTGAAATGAAGCACCTACATGACTTTGAAACGTTGTTATAATCATGTTACTCTGCTATCTCACGTATTTAAGATATAACTGCAGGACAATGATCTTAAACATGCAAGACTTGGCAGCCCTCACCTTTTTTTATTTATGCCTTGTGCTGATGTTTGTGTTCTCTTGTTCCTCATCATGTATTGTGTGATGAATTTGTACACCAGTCCTCCGTTAATGTGACCTGAGCTCTGCTGCTAGATATTTTTCTCCATGAGGGCTGGACCGTGAAGATCGGGGACTTCGGCTTGGCCACTGTGAAGTCTCGGTGGAGCGGCTCACAGCAGGTGGAGCAACCCAGTGGATCCATTCTGTGGATGGTGAGTCTCTCTTTACCATTAACTTCTATTGAGAAAGAGATGTTACTTAAGTCATAGTGATTTTTCTAAAACAATGTGTAATAATAATACATTTTAATATTATATATTTATAATATAAATATAGGAATATATTTAATAAAATAATAATAATAATAATAATACATAACACTATTTATATAATTGATGATATTTTTAGTTGTATTATTATTTTATTTATTTTATTCTACATTATAATTATTATTATTTTACATAATTTATTCCACATTATTATTATGTTATATATTTTATTCTACTTCGTTATTATTTTATATATTTTATTTTTCATTATTATTATTTTATATTCTACATTTTTATTATTTTATTCTACATTATTATTATTATATATTGCATTATTATTATTATTGTTTTATTTATTTATTTTTCATTATTGTCATGATTATTATTATTATTATTATCATTATTATCATTCGATATATTTTATTCTATATTATTATTATTATTATTATTATTATTATTATTATTATTATTATTATTATTATTATTGTTAAAAAATATATATTCTATATGAAACAGAGAGATAACTCCTGCCCCCAGTGTTTGCTGAATTGAATTGGGGACGCTCTGGCTCAGAGGTAGAGTGGGTTGTCTCTCAATCTGAAGATTGGCAGAAAGCATGCACCTCAATTTAAACATCCATGCATTCAGGTGTTATTTGAGGAGAACTGCTAGATAAACTGAAGTACATCTTAAATAAGAAATCCACTCATGTTTCATTAAGAGGAATGAGAATTCTCCTTTTTGCTTTTTCTGTTTTCAAAGGCACCAGAAGTGATCCGGATGCAGGACAGCAACCCCTACACGTTCCAGTCTGACGTGTACGGATATGGAGTCGTGCTGTTTGAGCTGATGTCAGGGACCCTGCCTTACTCCAATATCAACAACAGAGACCAGGTAAGTCATGGGTGTACCTAAGGGTCGACAGTAGAGCTGAATTAAAGGTCCTGCTTCAGTTTAAACCAGCACCCAACCCTTGTGGCCCTTGCACTGTTTTCCTTACATGCACGGCTCTGACTAACCTCCGTCCTCCTTCCTCAGATAATCTTCATGGTTGGACGTGGTTACTTGTCTCCAGACCTCAGTAAGCTGTATAGTACCTCACCCAAGTCAATGAAAAGGCTCATCGTTGACTGCTTAAAGTTCAAACGTGACGAGAGGCCGCTGTTTCCACAGGTGAGTCCTTTAAAATGAACACTTTACAGTTTTACAGAATTTAAAGAGTTTGTTTCTACACTCTCTACTCCATTAAGTTAACACGACAAGATAACACCTGTAGGTTAGATCAGGCTCCTTCTTCTGTTGAGCATCTCTGAGATGTCTCTAAACCCCCTCTGGAGTTAACCTGGAATCATTTTAAACACACTGATGAGGGTCTAAACTCTGTCTCTGGCCAGCGTACTCGCCAGTCTTTTATACACCGGCATACGCTGGCTGAATCGTCAAGGTGTGACAGGGCCATAAGATAGATAAGCAGTATCTCCAAAGACCTCAGCTTTGGGCCCAGAGAGTCAGACAGTTTAAATACATAACTCTACATAACAGGAGCTTTAATCTAAGATACCAATTAATGTGATAACTGAACTTTCATTCATTATATTTGAAATGAGGGTGATTACATGGAGGTGCTCAGGATGAATGTTTATGATCACTGTTGTCTTCAGAGGAATCCTTTCTCCACGCTGAAGTCTTCATCTCTTCATCCTCACGTCTGCTGATAACTGAACAGTGACCTCCACACTTAACCTTCTGTCCCTCCTTCATCAGATCCTGGTAGCCATCGAGCAGGTTCAAGACCTGCTGCCAAAAATCGAGCGGAGTCGCTCGGAGCCGTCGCTCCATCGGGCCGTCCACGCCGAGGACCTGAACCCCCTCCTGTTCCACACCACCAGGTTGATGCCTCTCTAAGCTCCTCAGAGCTCCGCACAGAGAAGCCGTCACCCTGTCCATAACCACAGCATTCCAGTGCCTCAGAGAGGCCCCCCCTGCAGGCTAATAGTCCTGACAGACCACCAACCCTCCACTCACCCCCCTGCTGCTGCTGAAAAACCCTGGACCAGCAGTACTCAGTGTAAAGGGGTAACTTCAGGAGTTATAGTACGGCATTGTTCAGTCCAAGAGTCTGTTCTGTTAAACACGTGAGCGAGGTCTGCTCGACACGCGTCTGTCTAATGGTTCCTGTGAGGCTGTTTTCATTTCATGTTTCTCTGTTGAGTCTTAAAGCTGTATTGATTAGGAACGCCACTTATTGGTCATTGGAACTCCTCAAAGGAACGTACCACTTAAACCGAGCGCGTCAGACCCCGTCCTCCAGAAACAACATTTCATATCCTTACGCTCCACTCAGGGAGTGACGAGAGAGCAGAGCAAGATACTTAATGATGTTGAACAAGCGGAGTGAAATGCAGATATCGCCTTCTACTGTTTAAAACTAATATCACAATGCAAATGTTGTTGAATCGATTTTAATCCTCCCTTACTTGTATGGATTTTTCACCG
Organism: Notolabrus celidotus; assembly: GCF_009762535.1. NCBI lineage: Eukaryota > Metazoa > Chordata > Actinopteri > Labriformes > Labridae > Notolabrus > Notolabrus celidotus. The sequence goes on along the minus strand of NC_048280.1, from coordinate 34,798,138 downwards.
TCTCGTGATATATCCTTACATCCCTGATAAATACATTCACAAGAACATCTCACTGCAGATGTTAGGACTCCAGATCTTCTTACCTTTAACCTAACGGGGAATCAGCAGAGCTGAGTTTATTGCAGCCTCGATTGAAACGTTTATTTGGTTCACATCAAAGACGACATGTTGATAATTAAAAACCTCAGCCTACTTCTCCTTACAGAATAGAGTGCTGAAGAGCAAATATTGGCCTTACCACTCGCCAGAACGCTTGTATACAAGTGTTTGATCATCAGGATCTGTTATGTGTCCTTAACGGTGCAAACTTCTTCCAGCTTTGACCACAAAGCGGTGATGGTGAGTTTGCAGGATGCAAACATACGCCAAGTTTTCTACATCTGGGTCAGTGCGCCACCTTCACCACTGCTTAAACCGGCCACACCTGATGAAAAGATGGCCCCCTTTGGTGTTTGGCCTCACACTGACTTAAAGTATCTCTTCCCTTGTGGTGTAATAAGTGAAGTAGCTTACCAAACTCCTGGATCCTTCACTGACCACACTGTCAGGTGGACATAAAAACCACGTCTTCTTTTTTTAATTTAACTGAAGTTAAAGCCCTGACTTCATCTGGTCATTTAACACAACACCGCTTCATGTTGAGGTTTATTGAGGGTTAAAGGTGACATATCATGCAAAATCGACTCTTTAATGGTTCTCTACCTGAAATATGTGTCCTTGTCCCGAAAATGAAAAGAATCCATTCTGCCCCTGTTCTGATTTCTCCACCTTTCTGTAAATGTGTGTGAAACCAGCCGTTTCAGTTTTCAGTGTTTTTCATACGTCACAACAATATCCGGTCTGTAACCGAAGTCAGAGCTCGGAGCTTGTTCAGTCCATAGACTGTATAAAATACAACTCAACCCCTCCTCTGTTTTTCATTCCCTGCACACATGTGTGCTAACAAGGAGCTTAGGAGGGAGGCATGCTAGTTGTAGGCTGTCTTAATAAACACAAAGGTCGGTTTTACTCCCCACGTCTGCAGATTTGAAGATCTAGTGGAGGATTTTTATTTATCATGGAAAAGTGCTAGCGCTAGTTAGCATAGCCACATAGCTACATGTTCGTAGCTGTGTACCAAGACACACGTCGACATACTGACAAAATAAAACAACAAGAAACACTAAATCTGTGACCAATGGTTCAGAAAGGTCCTGCTGCAGGCGCCTCTCAGTCAGGATCAGATTCTGGATCAGATTTAGAGGGTTGAAGTAAGGCGGGTCTGTGAGCAGCCAACATGTAAACATTAGATCAAAGTGCTGGTCAGCCAAGACCACATCCACTTCCTGAGGGGGCGTGGTCAGAGAGCTCATTCTCATTTAAAGGCACAGACACAGAAAACAGCCTGTTCTGAGGAGGGCTGAAAAGACGGGTTTACAGGCAGACCAAAATCTGATTTATAAGTGTTTTTATGAGCAATAAACTTTAAAGACATGTTTTGGGGACCTCTTAGACCAATATATTTTGATATAAAAGAGCATAATATGTCACCTTTAATGTCAAGTGTTGATGATTGGACTTCTCTGCTGTACTAGTCCTGTCAACAGGAGTCATAAGAGGACACAAAAACGCCGAGTTAGACTTGATTGTTGAGTGAAGAAGATCGCCGCCGCTCAAATGGTCTCAACTCCTCCAGGGTTTTAACCGGAGACCTTACATCTAGGGCTGGACGATAATTCGATAACGATAATTATCGTGATATAATTTTTCTCGATCTAAATATAAAAAATGCTCCATAAATTTTGGATATAAATAAACCTGTAATAACACCATGATTTGATGTTTATCCTGATAATTAGCTATATGGACTGATGTGAAATATTTTATCGTGATAACATCATTTTCAGTATCGCCCAGCTCTACTTACACCAATACTTTTCACATTTCAAAGCACTCTAGTGTGTAACGACTTTATTCTGCAACATTTGAGGGAGCCATCATGTGCTGTTTTTTTCATAGTCAGTTTTAGTCTTGGTGGTTTGAGGATCAGCAGCTGTGGGGGTGTTCAAGGAGGTGGTTGGTGGTCTGTGAACCGGCCTCGCCTCTCTGTATATTGTTTGTGATGTGACTGAGCTTAAAGCGTAACGGATCTTACTGTCTGCATCAGTCATGGGTGATTCCCTGCAGATCAGATGTTTTAAACGGTGATAATTTATGTTGTAAAGAAAGGGGCTGGGTACCCGAACTGTTCTTACTCATTCCAGTGACGTCAGTGGATCAGGAGGAGGAGGAGGAGGAGGTGTGTGCGTGACACGTGGGGGTGGTCTGGTGGGATTTGTGTCTGTCACTTTTTATTTATTGATGTCTTTGCAGATACCTTGTTCTGCATGTTGTGGCTCTTCTGGAGGTAGATTTCATGTTGACAGAGGGAACGCTCTGCAGCATTCACATCCCGGCTCTTAAAGGCACGGTACTGTCCGCTCCTCTGACCCGCTTTGATCCTGTCTCCTGTCGGGGCATTTGTAAAGACTTTTCCTGTAGACATCCTGAGCACAAACCAGGTATCAGGCATCTTCTTCTTCTTCTTCTTCTTCTTTTTCTTCTTCTTCTTCAGCGGGCTTCACTACGATTGCATTTGTTCACGCGACACTTCAGAATACTGTAATGGGCTGACTCCACCAGATCCATGTCTGGTCCGTCTCTGATCCATCACAGCACTGGATCTGATTTCCATTCGAGTCAATGTGTTAACTTCCACTGGATCCGCATCATTGCATTCCGGATCGACTCGGATCTGGCACGCGCAACGGATCATATTTCACTTAACTACAACAACAAACCGCCATGATGAGCGGAGCCAGGCCTGGAGTCAACAGGTCAAAGGTTTTCAGAAGACCAGAAAGACAACATGGAGGAGGAGAGGAGGAGGAGAAAACCTCGGTCACGTGACTCCAGCTGTCCGGCGGTCCTGCTCCATGCTGCGTTCTTAAAAAACAACTGGTGGGTGTTGATGGAGACAGACTGGACTCGGATCTGGTGGAGGTCCCGTGTAAGAGTGACCTGTTGTATTTGTGGGCACTCTGTGGGTGTGTCCTGTGGAGCTAACAAATATCTGAATGAAACAAGCCCGCGTTTTCTAAATGAGCTGCTTTTTATTACTTTCAGCAATAGCAAGGACAGAACGTCTATTTTGAATGTCCGTAGTGTAAGATCAGGAGTGCATTATTATAACGCTGCACCAGCTTTCCTGTGAATAAGTGCATCACCGCCCTGCAGAGGAGGACTCTTCATCCCCTGCTCAGAGCGGACACTGAATCATTTCAGTTTCGTGTTAGCGTGTCGTCTCTCTTAAAGGACTCTCTGGTATCGAACAGACGAGGGAACAAGTGCCACAGTTACTGAACTTCCCCCCCCCTGAACACCATCGTATGCGCTCTGCCGGCACCAGAATAGGAAACCCAGACTAAACACAGCTGCTGGGGTCCAGAGAAGAAGAGATCTGTATCAGTGTAGTCTTTTTTTTGTGTCTTTCATATCTCTAGGTGAATTGCAATACTTGTGTTTATAGTTTCTGAGGTGTCAGGGTGTCAGTTTGCAATAAATGGTATATTCTGCTGTGTACAGTTACATTTTTTTAAATTACAAAAAAATTGTACTTGTTTCTATTTTTTGTGTGATGGTTTCAAAAAGAACAAAATTATTTTAAAGTGTAAAGGAAATCTTAGTATTTTTTTAGTTTTTTTTTTTTTGTCTTAAAATATTGATGCAGGATTTGTTCTTTAAATAAATAAATTCATATGTGTTACCTGCTGACTTCTTTTCTTCTCCTTTTCATGAGACAGTAAATGTTGATGCTGCTGTCCGCGTCTTTAAAGGGAATCCGACCTATTCGGAGTCTGATGTGGAAGTTTTCTGCTACTGGTGAAGAACGAAACAGAGACGACAAGGCTTTTTTTCAATTTTCTTTTGCAAAAAAACCTTAAGTGAAGAAGACACTAGTGTTCATGCTTGACAATGCACCGTCACATGCAGAGCCGGACCTAACCGACTTGGTGCCCTAGGCAAGACCTCAACTAGTGCCCCTGGTATTGTAACCAACTCCACCAACAATCACATCACATATACACTTCAAGAAAGCTGACATAAAGCTTTATGTTTTGCAGGTTTTCTTCATTTTAAAATGAAAATTACCTCTAAAAGAACATAAATGAAATGTTCATTTTTTTCAATCATATTTTTATTTGGGGTTTTTCAAATTAAAAAAAAAAAAAAAAAGAAAAGAAAATATAAACTAGGCAGCTCAGACATTTCACAGAAGGACACTACTAGAAAAAAAGAAGGTACACAGAACAGGTTATACATCTTACAAATGTTAAAGGTGGACCAAGAAGATGAAAAGGTAAGTCAGTCAGTTAGGCACTCCTTATTCACATTTGCAGACATGACTGTCCCATTATGGTTATCTTCAGGGTAAGGTGCAGTCATTGATCCTATGTGTCCTGGTTGGCAGTGTCACTTCTGTTAAGGAAACCCACAGTTAGTGTGTTAGCTAGGTTGGGATCAATATACTGTAGGTACAGATCCCATACCTTGTAAAATGTATCAGGTGTTGAGTGCAGCATACATGTAAGAAATTCCATAGGCATACACTGCATGATAATTTTGTGCCAGTTTTTCTTCGTTGGTGGCTTCTCCTTAATCCAGGATAACAGAATGTTTTTCCTTGCAGCATATATGCTAAAAGGTTCAACAGTCGTTTGTGATGTCTGTTGACAAGCTTCCTGTCAGGAAGGCCAAGAATAAGACAAACAGGGTCTGGCTCAACCTCCACACCAAATATTATACTCAGTTGCTCTACTATACCCGAGCAGTTCCGTTCTATTTTGGAACAGGACCACATGCAGTGAGTATAGTCTCCTATCTCAACTTTACATTTAAGGCAGAGAGGAGACAAAGTGGCATTCATTTTGTGTTGAAGGCTGGGTGAAATTTGCAGTCTATGTATAATTCTCAGCTGTATTGACCACGCCCTGTTGCATACAGAAAATATTTTCTGAAATGAAATGTTCTTTTAACACTGATATTTAGCAGGAAAAAAAATTATACAATTTCAAAAAAAATATTGCAATAGTAGTAGAATTGATTCAGTCATTATATAACATTAATTTTCACAGTACAGCCACTTTCAACAAAGCAACAGTCATGTATTAAGTGATGACTGAAAAGGCAGAAGCAAAATGTTTATTACATTTTCTACATTTTCTATCTAATGAAGCTAACAGCTTCCAAAGTGTAAAGAAAACAAAAACAAAACAAAAACAAGTAAATCATGAACACTTAAAGACTATAAAAACTGCTTTGCAAACCAGTATTTTAAAACAAAAGTGAACACAAGCTTTAAAATGTATACTGGCATCACTCCACAATTTAACCCAAATTTTATTAGATAAAATAATATTTTTCCTATTATCTTCAAATTTCCTTTCTCACTCATTTAGGGCGCAAGTGGCGCCCCCTATGGAAGGCAGGTGCCCCTAGCATTTGCCTATACTGCCTATGCCACGGACGGGCCCTGGTCACATGCCGCACGTTATTCCCAGGACAGGACGGCGTCTCAATTTAAAGAGGATCGCCTCATGAACTGGCCGGCCTGCTCACCTGATCTCAACCCAACTGAGAACTTGAGGTCAATAATAAAGAGGATCATTTACAGGGATGGCAGAAATACAGCTCAAAAGAGCCTCTTTGGAAAGCCAAACACAGTGCAGCTCACAGAGTCATCAGAGAAGTCATCAGAAACTAAATCAGTTTACAGTGACCTCTGACCCTCACTGAAAGAAGAGGAGGTTATATTGGACATTTGAGAAACACTTAAGATTTGAAATGTTTCAAAGACATCAACAGTCTTATTTTGTATACACATGTAAAGAAAACTTGTTTTTTGGTGAAGTTTGAATACAGTTGTAGTAGATGGTACCTAGTTTGTTTTTTTAAAGCATATTTCTATTGCACAATATCATTGTATACAGTCCAGATTGACAAAGAGAAGCGATCATATTTTTCCATTTTCTTACAATAACATAACAGCCAAACATACTAATAATGATTCATATTATTTAATGAGGGGCTGAACGGTGGTGCAGTGGGTAGCTGTTGCCTCACGGCTAGAAGGTTCCTGGTTTGAATCCCAGTCTGGGCAGGTGCCTTTTCTGTGTGGAGTTTGCATGTTGTCCCCGTGCAAGCGTGGGTTCTCTCTAGGTACTCTGGCTTCCTCCCACAGTCCAAAAACTGATCCTTCTAAATTGCCCGTAGGTGTGAGTGTGTGTGTGAATGGTTGTCTGTCTCTCTGTGTTAGTCTGTGATAGGTTGGGGACCTGCCCCGGGTGTACCCTGCCTTCCACCTGAAGCCAGCTGAGATAGGCTCCAGCCCCCCGTGAGCCCTCACGGGATAAGTAGTCAAGATAATGGATTGATGAATTATTTAGTGGATTTTTTACATAATGATGGGCAGCAAAAAATATGTCACATCAAGACTCATGTTAGAGGGTACAAAATAAATATAAAGAAAATTCAAGTGATTAAATGACAGCGTAAAACAGGTGGAACACACAGCCATCGGTGTGACAGGGTTATTCTTAATCTCCCATCCCACACCAACATTCTCCCCCAGACCCCTTAAATGTCTCAGCACTGGTCCCCATGCCTTATCAAACACTCTCATCCTTCCTGCAATCTTGAATCTAAGCTTTTCCATATGTTGGGTCTCGCCCAGCTCTCTCAGCCAGATCTCGGCACTCAGACTTCCATGATCTCAAAATAAGTTTTTTAGCCAGACGATACCAAGATTTAAAGCCCACTTGTCACTGCCAGAGTTCAGAGTGGTGTCACTAGTAGCTCCCAGAATGACCACCAGGGGGTCAGGCAACCATTTCTTGTTGAATGCTTTGGAGTCAAAATCAAACACTGAAGTCCAAAATGAGTGAAGGTTAGGACAGGTCCAAAGTTTGTGTGTAAGGGTGCCAGCTTGATGCTTGCATTTGTTACACAATGCTGATGCACTGGGATGGTACCTAATTTTTGATTTTCACAAGTTATATGCTCTTATCACCAACTTGCATCATAATTTGTCTCACTCATTTCTGCAGATTCTGCATTTATTTAAAAGTACAGTACTTTGAAAAGCATCATTTTAACCACACAGTTGAAGAAATATATTCACTATCTGACTTCCTAACACATTTGAAAATAACTGTTCACATATTTTTTTTTAAATATTCACAAAAATGCAACTTGCATGATTATTTGGAACGCAGTGTAAAGGTAATCCGACCTATTCTGAGTCTGTTGTGGCAGTTTAGACCAGGTCCTCCTTCACACCCTTTGTCTGCTGCAGGTTTTCAGCAGCAGGACAGGGTTGTGTATCCAGGCGGGAGGTTTAAGAGGTCTAAGACATCACAACTTAAAACACAGAAGGACCTGGTAACTTTGTGAGGAAGCAGGAGGTGGGGTGTCTCAAGCAGTTAAACACAGGAACCAAAATTACCATCACAAATATGAAAACCATAAACAGATACGTGACTTTAAGCACTTCATCGTGTCTCTCAAGTGATGATTCAGAGAAACACGGTCATCTGTTTGGTTCTGTCTCTAAAAAGAGTCTGACTATGAGCAGAAAGCGGAAGTGGTCACATTTATAGCTCCGCCGCAGACCAGCGAGCTGCACGCTGACAGGAAACATCACTCCACAAGAACACCAAGTCAAAATGGAGGACGCTGCAGTCTTTACACCATCAACACTCAGAGGGTTTATTAATGACAGTTTGTTAATACAGAATACGTTAAAAGAGGACTCCTTTTATTGAGATTTTTCCTCACAGCAGATGTTAAAGAAGTGAATACAAAAAACAAAAAGAACAAAATGTGCTTCCACTTCTACAGAAGCCCTGAGCAGACAAATCCTGACATCTGATTTACTCTGTGTTCCCACAGCACGTAATTCCAGATGATCACTTTGAACTTCAGAACTTCAATCTCCTGACACCCTGACAGGATCATACTGGAGCTAATGTTAATAAATGAACATGTCCAAAAAGTCATGAATAAATGACATAATAAAGAATATTGATGAGGAGGACTCAGCTCGGACTCGTGATGTGGACTTGATGGGAAAACAAGCTTTGATAAAGCTTATAGTTAGAGCTGGATCAGGCTTGGACCAGCTCTAAGTTATGCTGCTATAGGCTTACACTGACACACATGGATCCCATCTCACCCTCCACTCTCCCTGTCCCATTAAAGTTACTAACCATAGACCTTTCTGGAGTCCCTGAGCTCCCTTGTCTCGTAGGTTCCTCTGAGCTGCCGTAGACGTCCTCCTGCTGTGGACGTTCCAGACTCCAGCTGATACGGACGTACTGGACTCCAGCGGCAACAGCTTCTACTACTCGTCTCATCACTATCACCACTCCCTCTCTCTCTTACTCCCCTCTATCCCTCTTTCAAGACCCAACTCAGTCTCAGCAGATGTGTGTCTAACATGAGTCTGGTCCTGCTCGAGGTTTCTGCCTGTTAAAGGAAGTTTTTCCTCTCCGCTGTAACTAGCTAAATACTGTGAGGTGCAATGCTCATGGTGGATTAAGGTGGGGACAGACTGAGTCTTATCTTGTCTTGGTGTTGGGTCTCTGTTCATAATTTGACATAGAGTGGTCTAGACCTGCTCTGTTTGTAAAAGCGTCTTGAGATAACGTTTGTTGGTTGATATAAATCTGCGATGTGGAGTAAATGAAGTCTGAAAAAAACGTCTGTGGTTTGTTTCCACATGAAGCTGAGTAAATCAGATGTATGGATTCACGTCCGCTCAGGGCTTCAGTACATTTCACAGCTTCCACTAGAGTAGCATTATACATGACTTTATCGCTCACCACTACAGAAGATGACAGTCAGGGACTTATTCAATATCATGAATCAGCTTTTTCACAACATGCACACATGTTTCTTTACAGGAGAGAACTGTACAACACACAAAGGACAGGAGAGACACTGAATGAGAGATTGTTTCCTATAACTTATAGCCCAGTCCAGATCGACTAATGTGGCAGAACAGCGTCATGGCGAAGCACATTCCCAGGACCTGAAGATAAAAACAAAGGGATTCAAAATGAGACAAATAAAACTGTTTGTTTTTGTTTATCATGAAAAGAAATGTCTTCCCAGGAAATATCAAAGTACACGTGAACAAGTGAGCAATGGACAGTTTTTAAAGTAACTCTGGAAACAACAGTCCAACTACAGAAGTGATGATGTGTTCAGGTCTAAGGCAAAGTAAGACTTGACCCTCCAGGTATACCTCAGTTTCCCTGTAAATACAAAGCTACAAAGAGAGGCTTACGTTTCAAGGCTCCCTCCCTAGTGGACACTCAAGGAACTGCAGTGGCTTCATTTTTCATCATCAGAGGTTGCCACTTAGACTCAAATAAAAAGGGGACAGCCTCAGTAAATAAAACCTCCATCAGCTTACCTCAATAATACAAAGTATGATGACAGAAACCCCAGTGATTAGGAAATTCGCCTCGAATAAGTTCTTCATCGTCTCCAAACAGGCCTGCAAGCAGAGAGCGTCACGTTCACACAACTTAGCATTAATGCGA
>NC_048280.1:34683512-34786012 GCF_009762535.1 Notolabrus celidotus | reverse complement strand
GCGTGTGCGTGTGTGTTCATCTGTGTCATACCGTCAGCAGCAGACAGCGGTTCTCCTTCAGAGCACCCAGGAATCCCAGGAAGGACACGCAGGTGATGATGATGCCGCTGATCATCAGAATGTGAGCTAAGCTGAACTTGGCCAACGTCGGGGTGAGCGGTATCCTGGTGTTCACCATCAAGTACACGCCAAAACCCAGCACAGCCACTCCACACATCTGAGGGGAGAAACTGCGGTCAGGAAAAGACTGTTCAGGTACCTACCCCTGACATCACATCTCCTGGGTCAGGACTTACACAGTCCTCCCCAAGAGACAAGGTGACTGACTTTCCTAAAGGTCGCATTTACCCAAGAAGAGACAGAAGACCCCCTGATAGACTGTCACTGTAGCCTAGAGACTAACCCTCATCATTGGGGCAGAATAATCCCCAGGGTTGTGTCTGGAGAATGAGGCAGTCTACCCTCATTTCCTAGTTGAGGTAAAAGTTTGAAAAGTGTATACATGTTAACTGTGAAAAGAGTTGTTGTAGAGTATGTTCACTACTTATGGGCTGTGACATGAGAAAAATCTTATTTTATTGTTATCTGAAACAGAGACTTTAAGGACTAATGACACTGTGTAGTATTTTGTTTTTTGTTAAGGGAATGTCAAAAGTAAGGGGAGAGGAATATGTTGTGTATTGACATCTTAAGTTTGTCCCTCCCGGGATAAGGTCACGCCCTCCTGTGTGTTTACGTGATGCGTCACTGAGTGCAGTGTTATGATGGCGCCGAAAGACAATACACAGTATAACTCTCTCTGGTCTCCCGTGTCGTTCTTATTCATAATACATGAAGTATAACGAGTACACAATAGTTTTCACACTGGGTTTTAAGGGGGCTGGTTTAACCTGATATTTATTACGTAATAAATATCCAACCAGAAATGAAACACTGAGTCACATGCACACATGTTCAGCAGAAGTACTCCGCTCCTGCTCAGACCGTCTCCTGACGTCTCAGCCATCTCCCCTCAGTGTTGCCTTAGCAGTCAGCTTGTTTGCTAATCATGTACTGTCTGTTATCTGTCTGTGGATAAAGCAGTCCCGCATATGTCGTCCACTAACTTTCCCCAGGACCAGTCCACTAACTTTCCCCAGGACCAGTCCACTAACTTTCCCCAGGACCGGTTCACTAACTTTCCCCAGGACCGGTTCACTAACTTTCCCCAGGACCGGTTCACTAACTTTCCTCAGGACCGGTTCACTAACTTTCCTCAGGACCGGTTCACTAACTTTCCTCAGGACCGGTTCACTAACTTTCCTCAGGACCGGTTCACTAACTTTCCTCAGGACCAGTCCACTAACTTTCCTCAGGACCGGTTCACTAACTTTCCTCAGGACCGGTTCACTAACTTTCCTCAGGACCAGTCCACTAACTTTCCTCAGGACCGGTTCACTAACTTTCCTCAGGACCGGTTCACTAACTTTCCCCAGGACTGGTTCACTAACTTTCCTCAGGACCAGTCCACTAACTTTCCTCAGGACCGGTTCACTAACTTTCCTCAGGACCGGTTCACTAACTTTCCCCAGGACCGGTTCACTAACTTTCCTCAGGACCAGTCCACTAACTTTCCTCAAGACCGGTTCACTAACTTTCCTCAGGACCGGTTCACCAACTTTCCTCAGGACCAGTCCACTAACTTTCCTCAGGACCGGTTCACTAACTTTCCTCAGGACCGGTTCACTAACTTTCCTCAGGACCAGTCCACTAACTTATCCCAGGACCGGTTCACTAACTTTCCCCAGGACCGGTTCACTAACTTTCCCCAGGACCGGTTCACTAACTTTCCTCAGGACCAGTCCACTAACTTTCCTCAGGACCGGTTCACTAACTTTCCTCAGGACCGGTTCACTAACTTTCCTCAGGACCAGTCCACTAACTTTCCTCAGGACCGGTTCACTAACTTTCCTCAGGACCGGTTCACTAACTTTCCCCAGGACTGGTTCACTAACTTTCCCCAGGACCGGTTCACTAACTTTCCTCAGGACCGGTTCACTAACTTTCCCCAGGACCGGTTTAGTAACTTTCCCCAGGACCAGTTCACTAACTTTCCCCAAACAGCTCAGAGTTTAGACAAACAGCTCCGTCTGCCACCCGGAGCCGAGCTCCTCTGCGTGAACATACTACACTTGAGCCTCCTCTGCTCCGGGCGTCCCATGGTCCTGATGCTCCGGAGACCACGGAGTGATAAAACTAATAAATGATAGAAGTCCTGATTCTGAAGTATTTTGTGGCTCAGCACTCAGAGACCATTGTAAATGAATCATTTTCAGATTCTGGAGTTTTGATGTCTTTAGATTCAGAGTCAGACGGCTCAAACATGCAGGCTGTGAACTCTCTCTTGACCTGTCAATCAAAGAGTTAGGCCACGCCCACACACCTGTAAATTAAGCTGCTACTTTCTGCAGCTGGGAAACAGTCTGTTTATTGTCTAATTTTAGTGTTTCAACACACCAGTGAAGCAACAACAGACTGATTGACTCACAGCAAACAGAAAGACCTTTTCAGTATCTTGAAGTCAGGAGGACTTGACCCACTACGACCACTAAATACTAACTGAAGCTGTCTCTTCCTGTGGTCTCACTTAACGGTTAAACGCAGCCTTTTAGTTCCCTGAAAACATGTTCCTGTGCTCAAAGGTTCTCTAGACTGGAAACATGATTTACATACAAATACCACACTGACCTCTGATTTGGATTAAAGGTAAATATACGTACGAAACAGAGGAGGTTGGCGAGACACATTGTGTACTTTAAACACTTGAGGCAGCGTTGAGCCATTCTTCAATTCTTCTGTTCAGACCTGAAACAAAGAAATGAAACATCATTATTATAAATTATCCTGCGTGAAAAGCCAAAGCCAAAGAAGTAGTGAATCATTCCCTAAACTCAAGCCCATCTGTACCCTCCATTGGTTCCTGATTTACATGTTTCCAACATACAGAAAACTCTTCATTATAAAGTCCTTTAAAAAACTCAGGAAACAAACGGGTCGACTTTATTTCTCAAAAAGTGTTTCTGATTTATTTAATAAAACAGTTTCTTTAAATCTCACTGCTGCATGTTTTCTTATTGCATCAGACATAATGTTGATATCAATCATAGATACTAAAGCTCCTTTTTAACTGGTAAAATAAAAACACTTCATGTTTTGTAGTTACATGTGTCAGCAGTTCCTTTCTTCTGAGAGGAAATTGTGGTTGTAATTCTGCATATTTAATGTAACAATGACTTCTGCTTAAATTCAAACCTGTATATGAACAACAGTTTTTATATATTATTATTCTAATACATTTAATTCATAATCTAATTTTGATTAGTTGCAACTCTAATTATTGAGGCATGTCGTTTTCATATTGTTTTATATCCTTTTTATTTTTAGTGATAATAATAATCAAATTATAATAATGTAATATAATAATAATAATAACAATAATATTAATAATAACAATAATAATAATAATAATAATGATAATGATTATGATAATAACAACAATTCTTATTCTTATTAATATAGAATAGTACAATACTAATACTACCACAATGACTACTACTACTACTAATAATGATTAGTGTAATCACATAGTCATAAGATAAATAATAAGAAAAATAATAAGAAAATTGAAAGGTAAAAAAAGTAGAATAATAATATGAATAATAATATAAATAATAATAGATTTATAATAGAATAATAGAATATAAAATTAATAATGATAAAACTTGTACTACTAATAATAATTTCTAATAAAATAGTATAGTACACACAATTCTAGTACTACTACTGCTACTACTAAAAATAATAACAATAATAATAATAATAGTAATAATAATAATAATAATAATACAATTAACATAATATGATATAAAATAATAACACTACTACTACTACTACTACTAATAATAATAATAATAATAATAATAATAATAATGACAATAATAACAATAATAACAATAATAATAATAATAGTAATAATAATAATAATAATAATAATAATAATAATACAATTAACATAATATGATATAAAATAATAACACTACTACTACTACTACTACTACTACTACTACTAATAATAATAATAATAATAATAATAATAATAATAATGACAATAATAACAATAATAACAATAATAACAATAATAATTGTAATGAACCTAACTGTCATAAATGTGCATTTTTAATGTCACTAATTTTATGAATAGAAGTTGAAATATAGTAGTTGTTGTAGATATCCACTCCTCTTACATTACAAAGGTCATGAGTTATATATATTTCATGTAAGATGTTTTTTTTGCATTAGAATTACTCTGCACTGATATCGTCACATCCCCAGAGTCAATGTTCCAGTGAAGCATGAGTCATGATTAATGATGACCGTATTAAAGTAGGAGGAATCAGCTCTTCCTGTTGTGTCACCGTAAACAGATGATGAAGTCACTCTGACATAATGCAATGAGTTCCCCTCAGATCTGGGACGTCTCGTTCGATGGAAATTCACTATTTTTAATATAAGTGCTGAACAGAAGCTAATTTTGTGTTCATGTAATTGAAAACAGATATTTAAGAACAACGCCTGTTTGAGGAAGATCTGACTTTAACAGATTTTACATATTTTAAAAGTTTCCACATACTGTGGACCTCGACAGCTCACTTCTGTGTAATGTTTATGCAGCCTAGAGAAAAAAGTAGCAGGTTTTGATTAGTCAACGGGGGAATGAATGTGTGTCGGTGTGATGTACTCAGCAGTGGTGAGAACACAGGTGCTTGGTGTGTGTGTGTGTGTGTGTGTGTGTGTGTGTGTGTGTGTGTGTGTGTGTGTGTGTGTGTGTGTGTGTGTGGGCCTTCACACTAAAATAACTGCCATGGTCACACTGCAGGGGGTGAGGCTGACATATCTCACTTCCTGTTTCCTCTGAGTTTACACGCTCAGGGTACTTCAGTACTTTTTAAACTTCACATACAAACTCAAATATTTCAGAGTTTCTCCTGATGGTGATATTACTGAGGACACAAAACACAAAAACATAAAACAAATACTTCAAATGATAATATCATAAATATAACCAGAATTAAAAATGTTTCAAATTGTGAATTTATTAATAATAACTGGTATTTGTTGGCATGATGAAAAATGTTAGCTTAAGATGTTACATGTCATAACCTCTTACACATTGTATTTATTAATTCATTTATCAGGAGTTAGATAATTCACTTCCCCTTACATACGTTTAACTGACCATGTTTAAAGATACTTCACTGGATATATAGAAATGTCAACACACCTCTATGTGATAAAGAAGAGAGCAGAGCAGAATACTCTTTACACATCTCTTAAATGATGAAACTTGACAGTGAAAAATTGAACGCAGCTCTTACCTTTTTCAGGAGAATTACTGGTTTTCACAGTCTCGTCTGGTCTCGTCTCGACTTGTCTCGTGTCGTCTCGTCTCCGTGTCAGACTTGTGTTCACTGAACTTTGTAACTTGCACTTCCTCTTCTCATAGCTCTGCAGAGCAGGCATCACTTCACGGGGCTTTCGGCCCCTCCTTCTCACTTCCTCTTTATCAAGTTTAGCAACATGAAAAAGCTATGCAAGCTGGGTGTTTACCGACAACAACAGCAGCAAAGACAAAAAATGTGGGTGACACCTTTATTCAAAGACGCTCCTCTCTGAAACGGTCACAGCATGTCAAGACCTGCTGGTGTTAATTAGCTGACAGAGAATGAACCAGAGAAATCAACTTTATCAATGTGACTTTTATTTGAAGGCCAGATTTATTGACAAGCTGAGTAATCTCACTTCATGTGCCTCTAAAGAAGGTTGGATGAAACATCCAGACTTTTTGTGTGGACTGCTTGGATACTTGACCGGGGATGAACCCAGGTCATAGGTTGTTTTGGTGTTTTCAATCACACAGCCAGTCCCTGACTTGTGTCCAAATTGCTCCACAACACTCCACAGATCTGGATCCACAGCACGGGAGTCCTCTTCTGCTGTCTCCAGATTACACTTGATGGCACCTCTGCACCGCGGTCCATTTAAACCAAGGAGTTTAAAGTTTGCAGAAGCGAATGATCCGCAACACCCAACTCCAACAGTCTCACACCGGGCTCTGCAGCCGCTGGTGCACACTCAGCCAGGAGGATTTGGATCTCTTGTGTTAGTCGGCTCTTCAGGGGACAGTCAGTTCCAACAAGGGCTCTGGCTTGGTAGATTTTGATGTTGCTACCATGTTTACAGCATCGCCTTTCACTAATAACACTATCCATTCCACTAGAGAATTTTCTTTCTTCCTTTTATCTTTACTTCTTTTTTCTTCTGGTTCCAAATATGTTCTTATACTTGAGATGCTAAAGATAATGTGATATTCAAACTTTCACAATCAATCAATCAATCAATCAATCAATCAATCAATCAATCAATCAATCAATCAATCAATCAATCAATCAATCAATCAATCAAATCACAACAAACGTTATCTAAAGACACTTTTACAAACACAGCAGGTCTAGACCACTCTATGTCAAATTATTAACAGAGACCCAACACCAAGACAGGGTAAGACTCAGTCTGACCCCACCTTAATCCACCATGAGCATTGCACCTCACAGTATTTAGCTAGTTACAGCGGAGAGGAAAAACTTCCTTTAACAGGCAGAAACCTCGAACAGGACCAGACTCATGTTAGACACACATCTGCCTCGACCGAGTTGGGTCTGGAAAGAGGGATAGAGGGGAATAAGAGAGAGAGGGAGCGGTGATAGTGATGAGACGAGTAGTAGAAGCTGTTGCCGCTGGAGTCCAGCACGTCCGTATCAGCTGGAGTCTGGAACGTCCACAGCAGGAGGACGTCTACGGCAGCTCAGAGGAACCTACGAGACAAGGGAGCTCAGGGACTCCAGAAAGGTCTATGGTTAGTAACTTTAATGGGACAGGAAGAGTTAAAGTAAGTGATGAGGGGGTTTGTGGGGAAGGGGGTGAGATAGGATCCCAGTGTGTCAGTGCCCAAGTTCCCCCGGCAGTCTAAGCCTATAGTAGCATAATTAAGAGCTGGTCCAAGCCTGATCCAGCTCCACATACAGCTTTATCAAAAAGGAATGTTTGAAGCCTACTCTTAAAAGTAGAGAGGGGCCTGATAACTGAAGGTTCTACCTCCCATACTACTTTTAGAGACTTTAGGTATGACCAGCAGGCCTGCATGTTGGGAGAATCTCAAGGGATGGAAAACCTCTCTGAACACATTAGATAGTATATACTTTATTGACCCAAAGAGGGGATTTGCTGTGAGCAATAATTCAACACAATAGACCGTAGTCTCTGACATCATCTATTGTTTTCTGAAGATGAAGCTGTCGCCATATTGGAAACTCTCTCTATCTCCACCTAACTTTGGATCCATCAAGAAACATGCCAGGAGGTGGATCCAAGGTGGGCATTAAACTACTGTGTGCCCATCTGTCAGTCAACTCACCACAACCCGAATTATGGCTCACCCTACAGGTCCCCTTAATCCGCACGAGTTAGGAAGATCTGCTTTTAGCTTTGATGCTCCAGATACTTGGAATTTACTTCAGAAAAACTTTAAAGTAATACCAGTAAGACAATTCAGAGTTTTCATTTCTGATCTTATTGATTTCATTGTTTTTGCTTTAATATTGAACCCCTTACTGTAACTGTTTTAATGATTGTTTTTATTTATTTCATTCTCAAACTTTGTGCCCTTGCACCACCATATCCTTCTCTAATCCTTTATATATATTTATTTATTTGTAAACACTGATTGATTATTGTTGTCTGTCAGCACCGCTGCAAATGGGGGTTCTCCCTCACTGTGTTTTCTGAGGATTTAAATAAATAAAATGAGGATTATGCAAAGTATGCATGACTCTTGGGGCGACATTGGCCTAGCGGTCTAAGCGTTGCGCCCCATCTACAGAAGCTATATCACTTTCCGCAGAGGTCGCAGCCTCGACCATTTACTCCATTAATAATAATAATGATACTTTATTTATAGCACTTTTTAATACTGGTAACAAAGTGCTTCACAGTGGGCAATAAAAACAAGAAGTGCAAAAAAAATGAAGTGATAAAAATAAAATGAAGTAAAAACTTAAAAACATACAGACTTATTAAACAGACCCTTAAAATCAGAGTTTAAATTAAATAAAATCACACAATAAAAGCTTTCCTGTAAAAATGTGACATAAAACACGGGACTGACTCTGCAGGTCTGATCTCTTCTGGCAGGCTGTGAAGGAGTGAAGGAGACCTGCCCCCTTTAGTTTTCAGTTGGGTCCTTTGAACAGCTAGCAGAGCACTGCCAGAGGATATAGGGAGAAGATATATAGAGGGGGCAAGTCCATGTTGTGCTTTAAAGTCAATAAAAAATCTTAAAATCAATCCTAAAATCAACAGGCAGCCAGTCGAGATGATGTGGGCACATTTTTTGGTTCCTGTTAAAAGATGTACACTTCAGAATATCTGTATTAATATTTTGTTACAAAGAGCTATCATGATCTGCTCCAGTTTGAGTCCTACGTAGTGTCTCTGTGATATATCTCCAGGTTTTCATATTAACCTTGCAGAACATAGACTGTATCTTAAAAGTGCGGACACTTAGTTACATAAGCAATCCTGGTTTCATTACTTCTAATGTTCTTTTCCAAAAGTCTACTTTAAATCAATCAACCAACTTTATTTACATGCAGCATGGTCCAATATGCTTTACAACTATACGACTATCTGCAGAGAACGGAGAGGGAGCATGTGACAGGGAAAAAGAGTGAATTCTTAGTAAAAACATCACGTAATGAATAAAGAGAGGTTTGAGATCTTGAAGTTTCAGAGACCAGAGACTTGGTGGGACCCCACAGGTGCTGTGTTTAGACAAGCATGATACACGAGTGAAATACTCCCGGGACAGCGCGAGGCTGCTGATAAGAGCATGAGTATTCAAATCAGTATCACAATGTGAGAAGGGGAAGTTTCAGCTAGTTTCATGGCTCTCTGTATGAACCTGCTCCACTGTGTGTTGTATGACTTTCTCCTTGCACAATCCAGGCGAATCTTCAAAAATCTGAAAGGTTCAGGAAGCTCTTCTTTACTTCATTTATATTAAAAAGATAAACTTTTTATACATTCTAATATTCATGACGTATAAGATCATTTATATCAAGCCCTTTTGTGTTGATTTGAATGATTTTGAGTTACAGTTCAAATCCAGTATCTCAGTTTAGTAGAATATGATCCATCAAAACAAAGTACTTTTACCAAATCACAACAAACTTTATCCTCAGATTCTTTCCAAACAGAGCAGGTCTAGACCGTACTCTATGTTCTATTATGAACAAAGACCCAACATCAAGACAGGATCAGATCCAGTCCCATTTTACAGACAGGACTCAGTCTGTAAGATGGGATCAGTCTAACCCTAACCCTAACCAACCCTAATCATAGGGTTAGGGTTATGATTAGGGTTAGGGGTCATGACCTTAACCCTAATCATAACCCCTAACCCTAAGCCTAATCATAACCCTAAGCCTAACCCCAACCTTTTTTTTTTTTTTTTAAAGTTTAGTTTAGTTTATTCACACACATCATCACAAGTATACATCTATATCTATTCAGTAAACATTTCAAACCTTAACCTTAACCCTAGCCTGACCCTAATCCCAAAATTAAACCTAACCCTAACCGTAACAGTAACCCTAATCCTAACCCTAATCCTAACCCTAATCCTAACCATAAACCTAACCCGAGCCTAACCTGAACCCCATCGACTGTGGACAGGGTAAGACATCGGCTGTTCCAGTCCTGTCAAAAAAGTAGCTCAGTAGGGGGCCCCTGCTGAACGTGGGCCCTGGGGCGGACGCACCCTCTGCCCCTGTGGTCGCTCCTTTATCAAAAAGGAAAGTTTGAAGCCTACTCTTCAAAGTAGAGAGGGTGTCTGCCTCCCGGACCCTGACTGGTAGATGATTCCAAAGGAGAAGGGCCTGATAGCTGAAGGTTCTACCTCCCATACTACTTTTAGAGACTTTAGGTACAATGAGCAGGCCTGCATGATAGTAGTGTAGTGTTCTAGAGGGGTAACTGGGCACTATGAGCTCTTTAATTTACAATAAATGACAGTATCAGTTGCAGCAGGTTAATTTAAAACACAGAGGGAGTCGGCAGTCTGTGGCACCGCCATTTTGGGGGTCCCCGGTCTGAAGGTTAAGGAACCCCTGATTTAACTCATGACACCTGGACTCACAAACAGACACATTTGTTCGAAAGTGAAAACAAATAGTTTAATCTCACTTTAAAAATCCACAAAAACATTGAACTTCAGGACGTTTTCCATTCAGAAAGATCTGCTTTCACTACAGCGATTTTTACTCAACACTCAAATTAAATACTCTAAATAATTCTATATTATTTCACTTTTGAACATGTATGAAACTGAACACACGGTCCAGTTTGAAACACAACATCTCAAAGAACATACACATACATAGTGGTATCCCCAAAAACACAAAATCATGACCATCAGGATCATTCAGCATTAAAAACAAGGTGAGAACATCATGATAACACTTTTTAAATTAGAACACGTTTCCCTTTCTAGTCATTAAAACAATGAGACACGACTCCCACAGGAGCTCTGTGAACACACAGAACATAAGGCAGCTTTAAAAACAGCATCATGTTGCATTAAATGGCAGGTAGAGTTAGTGTAGTATCACTGTTAGGTAGTCCTGGGTCCTAATAATACTTCAGATTAATAAGGTAACTAAGTCTGTGAGTTTGTGAGTTTCATTACTGACAAAGACTTAAGGCACCTGAACGCACCATCTCACCTCCTTTATAACAAACATGGCATCAAAGGCAAATCTGAAAGATGATCACTTGTAACTTTTCTGATGGCAGAGCTGCAGAGCTGTGTTTAGTGAAACATTCAGGTTACTGACCCTGATGAAGCCACAGGGAAGGAAGAATTTAAAGTGATTTCTTTCTTGAGTTGAGTTAGTTCTCACAAATAGATCTGTGAAGCAGCAGACATGTGAGAGGTCCTAATTTGGAAAGCACACATGTAATAATAACTTTGTTTTGACTCAGGTCTGTTTATATCTCGTCTAATGGTCTGATTCATTACTGAGCCACAAACTGTCAGAGGTAACAACACTGCATTATTTCAAAATACTTCAAACTAGTGAGGACTAGTTTGTTCGGATGTCAGACGATTAAACTTTAGAGTCAGTCTTACTTTTGTTGACGTTTTAGAATATCAGTGAGACGCAAGCCGCAACCTCCGGTCTCAAAATATGAAGCCCATGTGGAAGTGTTATAAACTGCAGTTCATCGAGCGTCCACTAGAGGCTGACTGCAGAAACACCAGAAACCACATACACACCCATTCAAACAAGAGGATCTTTACATCAGAAATAAACATGTTTACAGCCTGGTTCAAAAACGGCTTTGGTGTACGTCGCTAATTTCTCTTATCAGCACACACAGTACGGGGGTGAATTTTTTTCTAACGCGCAATTCAGAAGATATTAAGATTACAAGTTTTTCCCATTTAAGGGCATGACTGACTTGATTGACAGGCGGAAACACATAGCTGTTGGCTAGGAGGCTCAAACCCCGCCTCTTTACCTCAAACCGACAATTGGCTTCAAAACAGCGCTCAGGAACAGATGGGTGACGTCACAGATACTACGTCCATATTTTATACAGTCTATGGTGAGACACTAACAAGGTTTGGATGGATGCCAAAACACTTTGCATTGCCACGAAAACACAGAATCCTTTCTCTGAGTCTGTTTAGAAATACATTCATGATGTACGTCTAAAGTGAGCGTGAAACATTTATACAAAAATAAATTAAAGAAATCACAGTTCACAGGAAACATACCTATGGTGTGCAGAAATCCCTTCATCATCATCATCATCATCATCATCATCATCATCATCATCATCATCATCATGTGTTGAGTAGAAACATACGTAGTCATGTGCATGTACACTACCAGTCAAAAGTTTGGACACACCTTCTCATTCAATGGTTTTTATTTATTCTGATTATTTTCAACATTGTAGATTAAAACTGAAGACATCAAAACTATGAAATAATCTGGTTTTGCCATAATCTGGATTACAACAGTAGTCAAATAGGACTATCCATTGTGTACTAACCCTACCTCTGAACAACACAACTGATGGTCTCAAACACATTAAGAAGGCAAGTCATTCTACAAATGAACTCTTGACAAGGCTCATGTTCATTAGAAACCATTCCAGGAGACCACTTCATGAAGCAGACTGAGAGAATACCAAGAGTGTGCAAAGCTGTCATGAAGGAAAAAGGGGGCTACTTTACAGAATCTAAAATATAAAACAGATTCTGCTTTGTTTAACACTTTTTAGTGAATAAAATAATTCCATATGTTCTTTCATAGTTTTGATGTCTTCAGTATTAATCTACAGTGTTTATAATCATTATAATAAATACAAACCCTTGAATGAGAAGGTGTTTCCAAACTTTAGACTGGTAGTGTATGTGTGTGTATGTTGTTCTTGTATCTGAACATAAGGAGCTTAATAGAATCACAGGAACAAGTCGAGTCGTTGTTGTGCTGAGTAGATAATGTGTCTGATCTGGATGTTTCCTGTCTAACATCAAACAGATACAGACGTGCTCAATGTTCAGCCAAATCAGTCTTTAAATAATAAAAACAATTAAATTAACCTTTAACTTTTTAAAATAGTGGTATACAAAGTGTAAGCTTATATTGTAACTTAATAAGTTGCAGAAGTTCTCCGTGTATCAGAGCGTATTATGTCGGGAAGCAGCAAAGACCTGATCCAGAAAGGAGTCCTGCATATTATTAAAGATGACTTTCATGTTGTGTGATGTTGAAACACGATGAAGAAACACATCTCTTTAAGATTTGTTGTTTTTCCATTGCTCAACTGGAACAAGAGCTCCTCTAGAGATTTCACTTGTGTGTGGAACAAGCAATAAAATGCCCTCTACTGAATCCTTTAATCTGTGATTTTTCCCTTAGAGAGTGATTCTTAGTTTCCCCTGATTTTAAACACACCTTTCAGACGCAGGGTGTTACAGTAAGAACTCTTTCTGTGGGTAAACTGTTTAAACCACTAAAATGTGCAAAGTCCAGGAAACCACCATACACAGCGGAGCTCCTCACTCCTTTTTGTGCTTGAGGGTTTGAGCCCGCTGAATCCAGACTCAGTGAGAGTCCTGCTGAAGTGTCTGCACAGAGCTGACTCTGACAGTGCAGGCTGCATGTTTGTAATGCATTCATGATACAGGGGGTAGCAGCATGGCGGCAGTGAAATGTGTGCTGCAGACACAGTCAGTAGCTCTGTAAGGTAGTGGATGTCATGGTGGAGAGTTTTTGGAAGAATTGGGTTGACGTCGAACTCGGATTTGAATTTCATCGTCCTGTAAAAACAGAAAAGAGGAGTAGTGAACTTTATCTGATGACATCAGGACGATGCAGTGTTTGTGTTTTGGTAATGATGACGTTGTTTAGAACAAAAAGCTCTTTATTGTGATTTAATACATACGGTCTCTGCTGTGTCTGCGGTCTCCTCTCCCTCTGTGTATTCACTCCCCGCATTGAACGCCTCAAAGTCAGACAGAGCGCTTTCCACCGCGTCCTCATCGTAGTCCGTCTGGTATTCATCAGAGAGTCCCTCTGGAGGGATACAAGAATCAGAATCAGAAATACAGTAGTTGAGGTGGTTCGTAATGTCAGCAGTTCACCGGTTACTCACCATCAACCAAGGCGTGCTTGACAGGCTCGATTCTGGACACGATCTCTGCCAGGTCAGTGAAGGAGGCGTTGGGACAGGTGACCACCTGAAACACACAATGAGGACTTAACAGCAGCTTCAGTTTATTTTTACCTTGTTTGATTTTATATATACGACACATATCATGTGTCATCAGTAAAACAATATGTAGAATCAAACGTACAGGAGCAGTGATGTTTGTCTGTGCAAGAAACTGAGCTTAAGATTAAGAAAGAAGCTGTGTTCATGCCTCGATTTACACAAACCACGTCTTAGAGGAAGAAGTGACATACATTCAATATC
Source organism: Notolabrus celidotus (assembly GCF_009762535.1). Classification (NCBI taxonomy): domain Eukaryota; kingdom Metazoa; phylum Chordata; class Actinopteri; order Labriformes; family Labridae; genus Notolabrus; species Notolabrus celidotus. Next base: position 34,771,867 of record NC_048280.1, on the reverse strand, counting down.
GAGTGTCAGCAAAAGATGAATCATACATGCTATGATCAATCCTTTGCTGACCACAAGAAGAGATGACTTCACGTCCGCTGTTTCTATTTCCTGAGTTCTATCAGCCCAATAATTCAAGATGCGACGACAGGTATTCATAAAAAAAATGAAAATATACCGGAGTGTCTACCCTTAAGGCGTTTTTCAACCAGTGGAACTTTACCCTGAACCACGTGCGTTTTGACCGGTGGACCCAGGGTCTAAATTTAGTTCAGGGTAGATAATCTCCCCCCTAAAAAGCCCCTGCTAGGGGGGTAGTACTTTTCAAAGGTCCCGGGGCTTTCGGGGGGCAGGGCCTGAACGTGTCTGATTGGTAGATTAACCTCAGTGTTTTTATTCCTCCCTCCGTCCACAATAACATCACACACATCTGTGATTCACTTGATTTCTCTTTCTTTCATTAGTCTTTATTTGTTCTATCTTTTTTGTATGTGTGTGTACTTTTCAAAAGAAGAAGCTGTGATTCTCTTGATTTAGCAGCTTGTAACAGTAGTCTTCTCTCAGTCCACCGTGAATGCGTCTCTCCCGGTGTTCCGGTTTTAAAAGTGACCCTGTAAACTGGAGACCTTCAGCTGAACGTGTCAGTGTTTGTGGAGTTTACACAGCTGTTGAAACACAGAGGGAGTTCCTGGGAATGCAAACTAGTTTAGTTTTTATTAAGATTTCAAAATATCCTCATCAGATATTTAATGATCGTCTAAAGACGTTTATGAGGGATGCATCCGGCTGAAAGTCTCCAGTTAACAGGGTCGCTGTTTAAACCAAAACACCGGCTGATCTCTGCCACGGCTTTTTGAGTTCAAAAGGATTTTAAAGCCGTGTTGAAACGTCTTTGCTACTCGCGCTTATCTCCTCTCACGTGTTGATTCAGTGAATCCATCTGTGATGAAATATAGCACCATCTAAAACAGACCAGCTGAGTCTCTTCATGCTAACAGGCTAACTGTTGTGTTGCTCATAATGATACCTGCCTGTCCGTCTGCTTCTATGGTGTCATCTGTGATGAATCGCATTCCTCTTTGTTTTACTGCCCTCTACTGGTCTGGTGGTGTAGTGCATTTACTTTTTCTTTCTCCATACGTCACTGGCCTGATTTACACATTACCCGGAACTTCAGCCCGCCGTCAAAACACAGACAACAATGGGGACACAGGAACCTTTTAGTTCAGGGGAAAGTAGTTCTGGGGGCCAAAAGACCCGGAACTCTTGGTCCAAATGCACCTTTAAATGCATCATGTCTGCATAAAATCTATAGAAATCTGCTTTGACATGTTCAGTCTGTGTCAGTGGTGGTGTCTGTAGTTCTCACTTACATGTCCAGTCTTTGTCTTGTGGAACTCCTCCTGATGTCTGTCCTTCAGCATGCTGTCCACCACGCCGCTGCGCTGCCACACGTCAAACAAGGTCTTCCCGTGCTGGTATCCCACCTCCTGCAGCCGCAGTGAAGAAAGGTAAGAGTGACATCAACCCCTTCAGAGAGAGATGAGGTGAACAACATCGAGAGGTCAAGAGGTAACTCACAGCGATCTCGTCAAATTTGCCAAACTCCAGAGTGCCATAGTGATCGATGGGCGGCCGGATGTACTCGCAGTATTCACACTCTTTGACCACCTCCAGCTGACGCACGCAGCAGACGTAGGCCAGCCGGGTCTGGATCTCTGCCATGTTCAGGACCTGGAGGGTAGAATCAGTTCAAGTTTCTCCAGATTTCATGATTCTTTTATAGATTAGTGATAAAGATGGATTTATATGTCTCACTTTAATTTTGTTTCTGCACATTTTTAATGACATGAAAGCTTACTTTGACTTTCTCCGCCAGAGGATTGAAGCGTTTCCACAGCAGCCACCAGCCGTTCAGAGAGTCACCGTAGTTTGTCAGGTTGGTTTCATCACGACTTCCTACATCGATAGCGATCACAACCTTGGCCCCCATGGAGCGAGCCACATCAGCTGAAATTAAGAGGAGGAAACATTCATTCCAGGTCTCATGACTCAACATTTCAAACCTTAGTATGAACCCTGACGTCTGACTGGAGCTTAAAAATGCAAGGTTTTTGTTTGCAATAGAATCCATTACTTTCTTACTGATCTTCCAGGTGTGTAAGATGCTTGATTCAGATTGGTCAAACCCCCTTTACAACGGTTATTAATTGTCACTAACATGAGTAACACAAGAGACAAACTGATCCAAATCTGTAACATAAATCAATTTAAATCAATAAAATAATCTTTAATCAATCACAGCTGGGTAATAAATGGGATAATGTATGGTTAGTAGATGGTTTATGGGGTTTTGTCTAACACTGTCGAGTTCTATTTCTACCTCCACATTAATCATTACTCAAACACTCAAGGATTCCCAATGATGCAGAGCAGCAGGGTTTCTGAAAGTTTAACACCCACAGTGTGGATGTCATTATCTCAAACTTTGTTTGTTATTGAGGTTAAGATTTGTGCCATTAAAGAAAAAAACTCTTTTTTTGGGGGTCAATTGGACCCCATTTAATGACTAACATCATTTGTTTGGCTTCATATTTCATGACTTTTCCTAATTTAATGGGGACAACTGGGAAAACCTCAAATTTAAATGTTGATATGATCCAATTTCCTGTAAAAAAAAATGTAGGCATCAGTGTTCCTTGGGGTCAATTTGACCCCAGGCTGTTTTAGCTGTATATAAGATAAGTAATATCAACATTTTACACATTTTTTTTGGTGATTTAGGATGATATTGAGGTCACTATGACCAAGGGCACTTCCGCATGTGACTGCAGGAGCTGGGATCGAACTGTCAACCTTTAGACTGAGATATAATATTTCTAGCCTCCATGTCTCTAAAGACATTTAGTGATGTGTCCTGTGTCAGACGTTTTGATAACATAGAAACAAGGCAGGGCCGATGAGAGCATGATAAACTCCCAGCAGTTTGAGCAGAAACATAAAGTACCTGACACATATACCAGGGTAACAATCAGTTTCTGGAGGTTTAAATTGCTGGGGTCAAATTGACCCAAAGGATAAAAGATGTTCAAGTACATTTGAGGGAGGACACGTTTGTCTGCCTGTTGAGCTCCAGAAGAAGCTGTCAGAGAAATAGTATAGTAATAGAAAGTTTCCTCCTTGGTGCAGTTTCACAGAGATAGACTTCACATGATTCTGTGTAGATGTCTCCACTACAGATCTACGTAGATGATCCGGACTACAACTGAACACTTGGAGTACTTTGTCCTACAGATTATAACGTCACACCATCAGTGTTTCTCACCGGGCAGGTTGTTGATGTATCCTCCGTCCATGAGTAAGTGTCCGTCTTTGGGATCACAGAGAGGCGGCAGGTAACCAGACAGTGACATGCTGGCTCGTACGTATCGCCACAATGAACCTGAGAGGGAGAGTGAGTGTAGAGTTAACACATGAACTCATCAGTAATTACTTCAGGACTTTCTTCAGTCACAGAGATTTACATCAACACTTTAGTTTTGTAGTCAGTAAACAGTTAGCATGTCATGAGCAGGGGTGCATCTCACTCGGCTGGAAGTGAAGCTTTCAGCAGTGTGACTGCCCCCTGGTGGCTGGCTGCAGTATAGGTCAAAAACTCTGTCTCCTCCATTCATTTGAATGGGGGCAGCAGTCACATTTTAAAAATAAATACACGTGGTACGAATGTTTCTCCTCTCTGTATGCTGTGGTGATATGTAGTTAGTATTTGACTGTTTTGTGTTCAAGGCCTCTTTTTCCTGAAAAGTTTAGTTTTTCGTTAGTTATTAGAGGTTAAAAAACGGGGTTTTACTTCCTGTTTCCTTTGATTCACAGCCGCCGTAGAGGGAAACTTCAAAGACACACAGTGTCTTATGATGCTACGCTGTAGGGCCGAGCTTGTTACAGTGGCTTCACAGGCTCTGGCTGCACAATGGCGGCGCCCAGGAGCGAGATTTTTTGGCTTCAGAACCGTACAACGGGAAGAGGCGGAGCAACGCTGTCCATTTTTATTTACAGTCTATAGTCATGAGTAGTTTTATTTAGGATGTGTGTTCCTGGTATTTTCCTCTGAATTTTCTTCAGCTGTATCTGACTGAAGCACTTGAAACTAGGGATGCACCGAAAATTAAGCCACGGAGAATGTTGTGATGATGAAAGCAAAAACCGCGGCCAGTACGTGCTTGACTGGATAAGGGCCAACATGTCTGCAGACGTTCTTCCTTTAACTGCAGCACTAAAGCGTCTTCTAAGCAAAGAGGTTGAGATGGACCACGGAGTGAAAACAGTGAAAAGTACACTCTTAAGGCTGATTTATACTTCTGCGTTGAATCGACGGCGTAGCCTACGCCGTAGGTCCGCGTAGCTCCCATACCTACGCAGAGGCCTATGCACGTAACTGACGTGCACCTCCTCCAAAATGTAACTCCGCGTAGAGCCGACGCGGACCGCAAGCTCTGTGATTGGTCCGCTCGACGGCTTTGTCTTTCCCGCATTCACAGCACTTCCGGGATCCCGGACATCGGCCACACATCGGCCGTGTATTTCATCTCCTCCTCTCTATTCTTCATGTAATCATGTCTGTATGATAAACAGCAACATGTATCAGCTGTAGATTAACAGAACACGCTCTGAATCGATGTGGAAAAGTAAACAGAGAGCGTAGCAGGACCGGAAGCAGGCGACCGGCTATCAGAGAGACCACACTGCCCTCAGGCGTTTCGGAGGAGAATTGCTGCGCGACACGGACACATCGACGCACAAGTATGTGGGGCTCATGTCCCCGTCAGCCCCTGCTGCGTAGGGGAGACGCAGAAGTATAAATCAGCCTTTAGAGTCTGTCAGCACACGTTCCACTGAGATCCATTCAGATCCTCTGCACTTCATCACGACGGTACTTGATCCGCGTTATAAAGATCATTACTTGGATGTGGGAATAAAGCAGCACACAGGAAATGATCCAGGCTGCAATGGGTGTGGTGAACCCGCTTGCCTTGTTTTAGTGAGGTTAGTACAGTCAGAGCCAGAAATGCAATGGTACTAATAATTGGCATAATGATTTATTTCTGTGTTTCTGTTTTTGGCCTTGGTTTCCTCAATTTTGGTTTTCGGTTTCAGCCGAGAATTTTCATTTCCGTGCATCCCTACTTGAAACATACAAACAAGTGACTCCAAACTTTAGTCAAAACAAAGACGAAAGTTGCTCAGACCGTCAGTGTGAACCCTCATGGAGGAAGCTGTGATGTCTGTAGTGATGTTGAAGTATGGCAGCCACAGGTCCTGAAAAAAAGAGAGGCGGAAAAAGAAGGAAAAGAAATCAAGTACACTGTTTTCACTGAAAACACTTTCATTTGTAAAACTCTGAACTTCTGTAGTTATCGTTGTGTAAATAAATGGCTATGTGCTCAAAATTAAAGAGTGTAACTCTGAACTTAAAAGGTAATTTTAAAACCTTAGCACTGTTTTTACATATTTAGGTTCCTTACTGCCTCTCGACTTTGGAACGACCTCCCTGAGGAGATAAGTCAGAGTCAGTGACATCTTTTAGATCTCTTCTGAAAACCCATTTTTACTGACTTGCTTTTATGTAACTTCATCCTTCTAACTGTTACTACTTCTATTTTATTATTATTTTTTGTTTTTATCCAACAAATTCATTTGTTTACATTTAATTTGATTATTTATTGTTTTATAATTTACTTTCCATTTATTATTTTAAAGTTCCTAATTTATACTTTTCACTTTTTCTAATTTTCTCGATGTGATGTCATCCTCTTATTCTGAAAACCTCTCTTATTGTCTTTTTAATGCTTTTATTAACTTATCCATTTTTATTTATTCATTTATTTTTAAGTATTTTTTTTTTTATGTATCTTTGAAAACCCTCTTAAAGGTGACACATCATGCAAAATGGACTTTTTAATGGTTCTCTACCTGAAATATGTTTCCCTGGCATGTCTACAAACCCCCCAAGAATGAAAAAAATCCATTCTGCCCCTGTTCTGATTTCTCCACCTTTCTGTAAATGTGTGTGAAACCAGCCGTTTCAGACTTCAGTGTTTTTGTTACGTAACAACAATATCCGGTCTGTCACGGAGTCAGAGCTCGGAGCTTGTTCAGCCCATAGACTGTATAAAATAATACTGAACCCCTCCTCTGTTTTTCATTCCCTGCACAAATGTGTGCTAACAAGGAGCTTAGGAGGGAGGCATGCTAGTTGTAGGCTGTCTTAATAAACACAAAGGTTGGTTTTACTCCCCACGTCTGCAGATTTGAAGATCTAGTGGATGATTTTTATTTATCACTGATAAGTGCTAGCGCTAGTTAGCATAGCCACATAGCTACATGCTCGTAGCTGTGTACCAAGACACACGTCGACATACTGACAAATAAAACAACAAGAAACACTAAATCTGTGACCAATGGTTCAGAAAGGTCCTGCTGCAGGCGCCTCTCCGTCAGGATCAGATTCTGGATCAGATTCAGAGGGTTGAAGTAACGTGATCTCTGAGCAGCCGTGTATATTCAGCCAACATGTAAACATTAGATCAACATGCTGGAGAGCCGAGGCACATCCACTTCCTGAGGGGGCGTGGTCAGAGAGAAAACAGAGTGTTCTGAGTAGGACTGAAGAAGAGGGTTCTTCAGGCAGACCAAAATCTGATTTCAAAGTGTTTTTTTGAGCATAAACTTTAAAGACATGTTTTGGGGACCTCTTAGACCAATATATATTGATGAAAAAAGCGTGATATGTCACCTTTAAACAATGATTTATTGGTCTATTGTCACACCACTTCATTCTGTTTAATTTATTCTTTTTAACCTCACCATGTATTCTGTTTTGTTAAAATTCTTCCTCTCTGTCTGTCAAAAGGTTTACTTTGTTATTTGAACCATGCTTTGTTTGTCAAAGCACTTTGTAAACATCTGTTTTTAAAGGTGCTGTATGAATAAAGTTCTTCTTCTTCTTCTTATTATTATTATTATTAGTGACTTAAAGGAACATCCTCTCTTTTATGTTATGAGGTTCTTACAGTAAAAATCTAAGAGTGGAAAAAATCAACCTGTTAAGTCATTTGCACCGATCCCCTCTCCTGCCTCACTGCTGAACTCTGATTTCCGTTGTAAATACACGTACCTCTATCTGTTTCCCCTTGAAGACAGAGCTGATGCCGGAGTTAAAGGAAGCTCCAGAGAACATGGAGGTGACGGGGTAGGTCAGGTCCAGGATCTTCTTGAAATAAGAGGTCATATCCTGAGAAAGGAGAGCAATAAAGAGGGAGCATGAGAAGAAAAACAAACTACAACATCTCTGGAAACATTAAGAGAATGACTTTAATATCTGAGCAGCCCTGAATGACCTGTTACTATAATAATACAGACAGATATCAAACTGCTTTTTCCAACCACTCTCAACACACCATGGACCACTCTCGAGCCCGGACCCTCATGCGACTGTTGCTCTTCTCCTCCGCGTACAGCGCTCCCATAAAGGAGCCGATGGATGTGCCCCCCACCAAGTCTACTGGGATCCCTGCCTCGTTCAGCGCCCGAATGATCCCGACCTGAGAGCAGCCCCTGAAAGAGACAGACCTCCGTCAAATAACATCAGAAATATCGTGTGACATCAATGCTCCTATAACAGATTTTAATCAACACATATTTATCTTCTTACAAGTAATCAAAAGGATCAAAAAAGGGAATTTCTGTCATTCGAAATGTTTGCCTCTTTGTTTTTATTACATACTTGGTGTCTAAATGACAAGTGGGTACAAAGAGTTTTGGGATTATCTCCAGTAAACCACGTCAGCAGGAGCTACAAGATGAGCTGAAATGGCTGCAATCTTCAGGTCAAATGCACCTTAAAGTGCATTCACTGTACGAGCTTGGTCCTTATTTCAACGATCCTAAATGTACAGTCTGGAGTGCAAGGGGATCAGGGCGTGTCTGACCACATATTGCTAGTTAAATGGTGCACAAGAAAGGTGCTAAGTGAGGCGTCAGGTACTACAACGTGAATCAAACAATCCCTGTGTCTCTTCTCATTCCCTTTAAGAACCAGGTGTGTCTGCAGGCATGCGTGCTGCTGCTCACACAGAGGATTTCAGCCCTTCTACTTTATTACAGGCAAACGCTGACACATTTAACTTCTCTCCTAAAATTGTTCCCCTAAGAAAGCAGAACGAACACACAGGTCATCATATCAGTTACATCGAGGCAGAGATTGACGGATGTGTACTTTACACACGAGACAACAACGTAACTGAAGCATAACATTTTCTGGTACGGTTTTAGAATGGTTCAACTCTTATTTTAATAAGAAGGTTCTGTGTGTCTGTAAATAATTATGTTTCTGGTTTTACTGAGGTGAAGTATGGTGTGCCTCAGGGGTCGGTTTTGGGTCCGATTTTATTTTCCTTGTATATGCTCCCCCTGGGGCACATCATAAGCAAGCATGGTGTTTTATTTCATTTGTATGCAGATGATTCACAGTTAACCTGCCCATCAGACACACAGACCCTGGCATGCTGAGTTCACTGAACAATTGCTTTTCAGAAATAAAGAGCTGGATGTCAAGAAACTTTTTACAATTAAACTCAAACAAGACAGAGATGATTTTAATCGGACCACCACTCATGACCAAGCAGTTACTGCCATCTGCTGGTCAAATGGCGAACCACATAAAACCTGCTGCAAAGAATCTTGGCGTCTGGTTTGACAGCAATTTAACATTTGAACATCATATCACAAAACTTGTACAGTCGTGTTTTTACCACCTCAGAAACATTTCTAAAATTCTGTCCGTTTTAACTTTTAAAGACACAGAGGTGATTTCACATGCTTTTATCTCATCACGCCTGGACTACTGTAACAGTCTTTTTAGCAGCCTGAACAACAAATCCCTTGATCGTCTCCAGACTGTACAGAACTCAGCTGCCAGGGTTTTAACCAGAACCAGAAAATTCTCCGGTTTTAGCTTCCTTGCACTGGCTCCCTGTATGTTTTAGGATTGATTTTAAGATTTTACTGATTACTTTTAAAGACCTGCATGGTCTGTTATGTATTTTAAAATATGTTTTATTTCTTTATCTTGACTTGTGTGTTTTTATGACCTGCCTGTTTTATTTTGCTGCCCATGTAAAGCACTTTGTAACCTGGTTTTGAAAGGTGCTCTATAAATAAAATTATTATTGTAATTATTTAAAACCTCGCAAGGTTTCTGCCTGTTAAAGGAAGTTTGTCCTTGCCACTGTAACTTGCTAAATGCTGCAAAGTGCTCTGCTCATGGTGGATTAAGATGAGGTCAGACTGAGTCCTGTCTGTAAGATGGGACTGGATCTGATCCGGTCTTGATGTTGGGTCTTTGTTAATAATAGAACATAGAGTACGGTCTAGACCTGCTCTGTTTGGAAAGGGTCTGAGGAGAACAGTGTTGGGATTTTCAAACTTTCAAGAATTGCTTTCTTAAAAATTCAGACTCAATGGACAAAATGACAAAACTAGTCACAAACTTTACAAACGAGTCAATCTGTAAAGTTTTGATCTGAAATAAAACACTACATGACTTTAAAAGGTGCGTTTGCCCCAGAGGAATATGTTGCAGCTATTTCAGCTCGTCTCTTTGTTGCGGGCTGAAGCAATCTATTGGAACATTTCTAAAACTCTTTGCACACATGCTTTAATTACATCTCCAAGTCTTCATAAACTGGCTCAGATTCTGTTTTAATGACTTGTTTTAAATCGTACAATGGAAGTAAAGTGTTGCTGAGACACACAGACAGGTGGGACTAACCACACAAACACACTCAAATAATGGAGGCTATGAGGTGATGAGTGGCAGTCACAGGACTATCAGGGGTCTCCAGTCAAAGCTGATGAGATTACAGTCCCTACCTTGTCTGCGCTCCATGAGAAGCCAGAGCAGTGAGGGAAAGAGACGGATCAATCAGAGTGAAAACAATCAGATATCACTGTCTTATAAAGATGAACACATTTGAAGATTCAAGCTGTCGTACCGATAGTTTCCTGCTTTGTATCGATGACTAATAAATGACTACAAAAAAGATATCAACTTTCCAAAGCTGTGCCCTTGTTTCAGGTCTTGATTGCAGGTTTTTATTAATGCTCCTATGGGATAAGTCAAACAATGTGTGCCCAGTATGTTAGTATATAAAACTGCAGTACCTGGCACCGCCTCCACCCAGCACCAGAGCGATGCTGTTCCCCGTCAGGATCCTGGCCAGACGAGAGAAGTCAGAGTGACGGTCGGGACCCTTCTCAAACACACGCTGGTACAACTCTCTCTGAAAACGACAAACACACGAAGGAATGAAGCGCTTGTTCTCCAGGTTATGATCTTAAGATGAAGAGACTTGGAGATGTCGGGTACCAGCTTGGGTAAACTCCTCCTGGAGAACACTCTGCGGGGACACGACAGGTGATGGTGTCTGGAGATCCAGCTCCGCATGTTCAGCCACTCCGCCGTCCCTTTAGGAGGCGGGCCGTCCTCTTTGTGCAGCAGGACCAGCTGCTTCTGAGCACGCACCGCACTGCCCTCCAACATGCGCTCCAACTACAGGGGAGAGAAGGAAGCAGCTAGCTCCACTCAGTTTGTTGTGGTAATGCGATGCAAAGACAACAGATGGAGAAACAGGGCTGATCCTAATCCTGATGTTACAAAGAACTAGCTATCGTGTTGTTTATCTTCTTTCTCACTTTTCCCTGACTGTGGTTTTGAGACCTGCGAGGTTTTATCACTCCCTGTCAATCTAAAGTAAACTCTGAGGTCATATCCTTCATCAAACAGACTTGACATTGACTTGTTGACATTCACAGAACAGAGATGGTTTCATATTCCTCTCCTCTGCCTTGCCTCTTAAACATCCGGTGTGCGTTCAGCTAAAGGAAACCTGGAGCAGCTGAACAGGTTTGAATGTGTTGACACTGACCTCGCCCACAGTCGGCTCCCTCTCTCCCAGTCCCACGATGATGATGCAGTCTGCCTGTCGGATGCAGCGCTGCGTCCAGGGTGTGAGGGTGGAGTCGGACTGGTAGAGGACGATACGGTGGATGTCCTCCTGCTGCCCGAGCCAACTGGACAGACGGTACTCGTGGACACTTTGAAAGACAGTTTGACATGTTACATGTTTACAGTCAATCAGACTTCTTTCAAAGTAAACAATCTTTTGTTCATGAAGGATCAAACTTTGGAACTAAATGACGGCTGTATTTTGGTGACCATTGATAAACAAAACTCAACACAAACATTTTGCATTAAATATTTCTTCCTGTTTTATGACTCAATCAAATATCTCTGGGTCTGTTCAGAGAATCTTATTGTTGAGTAAGGTTAAGGTTCCAAACTGAGAGAAACGACCAGGCAGTCTGTGTGTCGTCAGTGAATTCACCAAATGATAACAGAAGAAGCTTCAATGCTTCTTTTATTATCTCTTTTTGTGATATCCCACAATTCTTTGCATCAACAATTTTCAAAGTGATGCATCTCTTAGACGTACATGAATTAAATAATTAACATTTTGTTAAACTCATGATTCATGAGGGTAATATGAGAGGAGGAGAAGCAGACGATTCAAAGTTCTTTAACTCCAACTTCCCATTAATGAATCAATTAATAATTCAAAGAGTACTTGTGTCGTTACTTTCATGTCATACAAAAGAATGCATGTAGAGTTAAACCACTGCAGAGATGAAGTGGGATTATTGCTGTTTGATGACGTTGATGACGCCCACAGAAGAAGTAGGATTGCTTGAATCATAATGGAAATGAATAAATACATTTATACATTTTTATCTTAATGGTGGTGTTTATTTGCAGTTCATTGTGCTTTACACATTATTATTATTATTATTACTATCATTATTATTATTATTATTACTATCATTATTATTATTATTATTATTACTATCATTATTATTATTGTTATTATTACTATCATTATTATTATAACTATTATTACTATTATTACTATCATTATTATTATTATTATTATTATTATTACTATCATTATTATTATTATTATTACTATCATTATTATTATTATTATTATTATTATTACTAATTCATTTTCATTTTGATCATTTGTATCATTATTATAATTTTTTTATTTTTAATAATAATTATTCTAATTCATATTTTGATTATTTGTATTATCATTCAATAATTTGTATTATTATAATATTTTGTATTATTCTAATTATTGTTTTAATTATTTAGGTTGAAATGCTGAGTCAGCATTTCATTAATTATTATTTTATTGTTAATAATTTATTTATTTGTATTATTATTATTTCCGTGTTATCAATGAATTAGTTTGTATCATTATTATTATTATTATTATTATTATTATTATTATTATTATTATTATTATTATTATTTTAATTATTATTATTTTAATTTGTATAATAATTATTTGTATTATTATGTTTTTTCTATTCAAGTTTTTTTTTTAATTGTTATATTCACAAGCTGACAGTGAGACAGTGTAGACCACATTAATAATAATGTAAGAGATTAAACCTCCCATTATAAGCCTACACTAACAGAAACACAAACAACAAAACAGGAGAGGATTCCACTGCCCAAAGCAGTACATCTAATCAATAAGGGACTAAAACTCATTCATAAAATTAAAATCAATTATTTTTAGAGAAAATAAACTTGAGACAGTCACAGCAGCCCAGACTATTTATCACAGACGTTTATGTGGCTGAACAACACGGGGAGAAAGCACCACACTTGTTATCGTCCATCTGCGCCAGATAATAGTCAGACATCAGGAATATCCAACGAGTGTAAGTGCAGTCGGGTTGTCTACTCCTTACACACTCCTTTCTGCTACCTCATTACGCTTTCCATCAGAGTAAAGGAAAAGTGGTCAGGAGAAGACGAAAGGAGGTTTCTAATGAACCTACCTGTCCAGAGCAGCAGCGCCGAGTCGCTGTTTGATGATGTCACTCGTCAGGAGGAGAGTGGGGCCTTTAGAAAAAACACAGAGGAGTGAAACAAAATGTAAGACGAGGACCTTTAACGCTGCTATCGATGCAGTGTAGGATGAATGATGTATCTAAAGCAGAGCACCTCATCAGGAGAGCTCTCACATAAACATGCTTAAGGCCTTTCTTTATGTCTATTCATTTGTTTACCTCTCTTGATTTATGAAGTAAACCTGTTAAAGAGGAGTACTGTGTGTGTGTGTGTGTGTGTGTGTGTGTGTGTGTGTGTGTGTGTGTGTGTGTGTGTGTGTGTGTGTGTGTGTGTGTGGTGTGTGTGTGTGTGTGTGTGTGTGTGTGTGTGTGTACCGATGCCACTCAGTGCATGCTGCAGCTCCAGAGTGAAGGCGGTGAGGGGAACCTCCTCAGACACAGGCAGGATGGCCACAGTGGACAGGTTGGAGGCAGGGTTCCCGGCATCCCACTTGCTGGTGGGGGTGTGAAGACCGAGGCCACGAGCTGCAGGCCGAGGAGGAGGAGGAGGAGGAGGAGGAGGAGGAGGAGGAAGATACTTAAGTCAGAAAAGAGCCATATGTACAGGTATAATGTCTACTACAGGGGTTTCCAAAGTATTCTAAAATTGCATATTTGACCTTCTTGTTGTAAAAAGATCTACATAAATAGAAGCCACATTTAAAATAAAACCTTCACTAAATCCAATTCTATTTTCATCCGTTTTCTGCCTTTCTATGTTGCCAGACGACTCGTGAGGTTAGTGTGAGGTAACAGTTCATTAAAAAAACAAAGCAGGTTAATTCACAACATCAGGCATCAGGCAAAATCAGGCACCTTCGTATCTGAAAGAGCTCATAGTGCCCTATTACCCCTCTAGAACACTACGCTCCCAACATGCAGGCTTGCTAGTTGTACCTAAAGTCTCTAAAAGTAGTATGGGAGGTAGAACTTTCAGTTAGCAGACCCCTCTCCTTTGGAACCATCTACCAGTCAGGGTCCGGGAGGCAGACACCCTCTCTACTTTTAAGAGTAGGCTTAAAACTTTCCTTTTTGATAAAGCTTATAGTTAGAGCTGGATCAGGCTTGGACCAGCTCTTAGTTATGCTGCTATAGGCTTAGACTGCCGGGGGGAACTGACACACTGGGATCCTATCTGACCCCCTTCCCCCCCAACCCCCTAATCACTTACTTTATCTCTTCCTGTCTCAATAAAGTTACTAACCATAGACCTTTCTGGAGGCCCTGAGCTCCCTTGTCTCGTAGGTTCCTCTGAGCTGCCGTAGACGTCCTCCTGCTGTGGATGTTCCAGACTCCAGCTGATACAGACGTGCTGGACTCCACGGCAAAAGCTACTACTACTCATCTCACCACTATCACCGCTCCCTCTCTCTCTTATTCTCCTCTATCCCTCTTTCCAGACCCAACTCGGTCTCAGCAGATGTCTGTCTAACATGAGTCTGGTTCTGCTCGAGGTTTCTGCCTGTTAAAGGAAGTTTTTCCTCTCCACTGTAACTAGCTAAATACTGTGAGGTGCAACGCTCATGGTGGATTAAGGTGGGGTCAGACTGAGTCTGATCCTGTCTTGGTGTTGGGTCTCTGTTCATAATTTGACATAGAGTGGTCTAGACCTGCTCTGTTTGTAAAAGAGTCTTGAGGTAACATTTGTTTTGATTTGGCGCTATACAAATAAAGATTGATTGATTGATTGATTGATTGATTGATTGATTGATTGATTGATTGATTGATTGATTGATTGATTGGGGGTCAGCTCTATTTTGGGGGTCGCAGGGTGAAAAGTCGTCTTGTTTGGTCCTATCATGGAGCATGTTCCGTATTTGTTACATGCAATGTTTGTGAGTTTTGATCACGTTCACTACTTTATTTAAATTCCAATTATGTGCTCTAGTTTTCATCAACTCTACAGTCGACTCGTGGCAGCTTGTGAGACGAACACTGAGAGATGTTTTTGTTCAAACCTGATCTCCACACTTTTACTCTCAACACTTCTGCTGCTGCTGTTTGTCGATGGACTTAAACAGAGAGATGATTACCGGCCAGAGGTCCGTTGACCTGCTGCATGTTTCCCAGGATCTTCTGCCCCAGCAGGTGAATCAGCCGGGTGACCACCTGAGGGTACCGTCTCTTGATGGAGTTCAGAGCTCCTTCAGGTAGTTTGGCCAGCTCAGAGTCCCTGACAGCGTGGACTGTGGTGGCTCGATTCATGTGGGTCAGGGCCTCCACCTGGTGATCAAACAGGTGTGTGATTCTGGAGCAGCGAGTCCTCTGACTGCGTTTATAATTTAGACAAACAGCCTCTCGTTACTTACGACACCGATGAGATCCCCTCGACCATACTCTCCAGCCAGCTCCTTCTTCCCATCATCCTTTGCAATCACAGAACGCAGTCGGCCGCTGAGGACGATGAAGGTGCTGTCTGACTTGTCTCTCTGTCTACAAACAATCAGGACAAGAAGAAACACAACATTCATTTTAACTTGCAGGTCAGGAACTATACCGACATTGGAGAAATGAATCAGCAAAGTTTGATAGTTTTTTTCAGATGAGGGGCAGGGACAGACATTTTTTGTCCCTGCTGTATAACTTGCTGTTATTCAGAACACCAGTGTCTACACAGGGTATAAAAGCTCATAGGGAACTGGAGTTGGATGTAAAGGTTGAAAATGTTCTCTGGGATAAAGCTCTAGAGAACATACATAAACACTCTGCCAACTCTAGACCCCGCCTTATTCAATTTAACATAGTTCACAGACTTCATTACACTAAAACAAATCTACATAAATGTTTTCCAGATGTATCCCCACTCTGTGACAAATGCCATAGCTGAGAAGCAAACGTTCTTCATCGATGTTTTGACTGCCCAAAATGAACTCTGTTTTGGTCTAGTATATTCAATACTCTTTCATACATGTTGCATGTAATTTTGAAACCTGACCCCCTTCTAGTGCTGTTTGGAGTTTCTGATCAGACTTTCCAGTGAAATAAAAGTCTGTCTTTTATTGGGCTGAGCGTCAAACATCCATAAAATGTCATATTGGTTGAATGCAACAGATCCCCTGTGGTGTAAGTTGGAGGCGAATATGTGTACTTCATCTTCCTTATTATCACTGCTTACCTATGCTTTTCCACTCAACCCCTCTGGTTATACTAATAACCAAACATTCAGCTCAACTCTCAAACTTTGGTACCAATTTAGAAGGCATTTCAAATTTACTTCAGCATTTACCTCAGCCCATTTATAATAACCATGTATTCAAACCTGCGTCTGAAGAGCTTTAAAGATTTCTATAAGAATGGTGTTTTTTGTAACTTTGCTGATCTATCAGGCCAATTTTAACTCCCACCCTCTCATCTCTTTCAATACTTTCAGATTAGACACTGTGAAGTCCTGTTTCCAGCTTTTCCCTCCTCTCCTCCAATCCAACTGTGGGATGACTTCCGTAGCTTCAACCCTCTTCAAAAGTCACTTATCTCAAAGCTTTATAACAAACTACTCGCTTGCAACGACTTACTAGCCACTAATGTCAGACCTGACTGGGAGCTTGAACTAGGGTTGAATTTCAGAGAGGACTGGTGGGATGCTGCTGTTACATAAATTCACACAAGGCCAACTTGTGCTCTGCTCACTCTCATACAATTCAAGGTATTGTTTAGGAGTCATTTCTCCAAAGCCTGTTTGTCACAAATGTATCCTTCAGGTACTGACAGCTGTGATAAATGTCACGCAAGCTAAATACCTGCCACAGGCTTACCAGAGGCAACACCTCTAACCAAACAAATAAAAACACTACAAATATTAGAAAATAGAAAATGTACACAGCTAGAAAAAAAAACTTGACAAAACAATCCTGCGCAGCTACGACCTCCTACCTCTCCTGAGATCACAAGCAACAGAAAACAGAGTTTGAACTCTAATCCAAAGCAAGAGTTAAACTAACGACGACCAAAACGAAACATAAGGAGTCAAAAGGCTCTCAGCACGTCAAAAGAAAGACAACATAGACCAATCCAAACCTTGTTTGTTGCTGTCAATTCTATTTGAAAGCAAACCTAAATAAATATTAATATTATAAATATGGTCTTGGTCTTGACTCGGTCTCGATCCCTAAATGTCTTGGTCTTGTCTTGGTCTCGATGCACTCTGGTCTCGGACATGTCATGGTCTCGGTTAATGTGGTCTTGAATACAATAACTAGCATGGAATAAAAGTCCCCACAGGTCTTTGGTTGTTTTAAAAATTAAATCTACTCTGCTCATGATTCCTGCAAGAAGCTTATGAGACAAAATGTGATGAAGCTGAAGAAATGAGAGTTTCTTCTTCTCTTTTATATTCCTGATGCTTTGAATGTTTGAGACAGGAGTCCATCAGATACCTGTAGACCGCCCGTCCAGCCTCCACAGCCATCCAGTCCAGAGCGAAGTCGATCTGCCTGACGAACGGAGACACTCTCCTCACCACTGCGTGAGCTACATTCAGCACCACCCTGGGGTCCTCACGCATGATCCTGCAGAGTAACAAACACAGAGCGGTTAGCCTCCTCGTGGCGTGGACAGACCTCACATTTAACGAAGTGACTCGTTTGTGTGTGACCCTACTCGTAGAAGTGCGCCTTCGATATGGAGAGGAAGGTGCAGTCTCTCAGCGCGCGGACACTGAAGATCAGAGGCTCCCCCGTGAGAACAGCCAGGTGACCCACCATCTCCCCCGGGTGGGCGACGAACAACAGGGAGTCCTCATCGCGGTCTATCATACGCTGGTAGACGTGAAGCACCCCTGAGATAACGAACGCCACGCTCACGTCCTGTAAGGGTTGCAGGAGAGGAAAACAAGAGAGAGGAAGAAGAGAATGAAGGAAACACAAACTGTGAAATAGCTGGAGTGAATGCACAAGCCAACCTGGAGAAAGTTATTCATGCAATCATCTCATCTCGTTTAGACTAATGCAGCTCCCTCCTCCCCAGAAACACCAATAAATCCCTCTCTCGCCTCCAACTGGTCCAGAACGCAGCATCTAGGCTTCTAAGCTCGCCTGGGTCTCGCCCTAAACTACATTGCAGAAATGCTAACAAGTTACGATCCATCTCGCAGCCTGAGATCCTCAGGCGGGGCATTTTTGGTCGTTCCAAAGTCGAGGCTCATATCCAAAGGGGATTGAACTTTCTCTGCCAGAGCCCCTCGACTTTGGAACGACCTCCCTGAAGAGATAAGGCTTGCAGAGTCAGAGACATCTTTTAAATCTCTTCTAAAACCCCTTTTTACAGACTTGCTTTTATGCGACTTCATCCTTTTTAAAAATGCTGGGCGAAGCAGACCTTCAGCTGATGCATCAAACGCCATAAACAGGAAAGTGATTTTTTGGGGCTTTAAATGCACAAAATCTCACCAAATCGGCCACACGTACCGGCCACACATCCCATTTATATATTTTGGGACTCGAAATTAAAAAAAAGGGAAGAATAACCCTCCCCATAGAGTTTTTTTTTAGCTACGTGCACAATTTTGGACATGCATATTCAATGGCATCAGGATGCACAAAAAAGCTCTTACACCTACATCCTAAAACCAAAAGGAAGAGCGCCACCGAGCTTTGAATGTGAAAAATGGCGTCCGAATACTTTTACAGTACATAGCAACACCTGCTACACATCAGGCAGTGGTTGCAGGTGTGCGAGGGCGCGTTCATCGCCACTTGCGGCTTTAATTATTATTATCATTATTATTATATCTAAAACTGAAGGTCTGGATTTTCTCTAGTCAGAGTTACTAAAAGCGAGGCCTCCAGTTTTAGGGCCTCAAAGTTCCATTGAGAGAGTCACACACTGCCTGTGTTACAGTCTCACACTGACCTGGTCCCCCTGGCGGGCAACAACAGAGCCGGCTTTGACCTGGCGCAGATTCACCCGCCCCTCCAGCAGGCTGGGGTCCTGTCGACAGAAAGACTAGTTATGAGAGTTCTGTTCCTCACCAAACATGGATTCATAACAACAGAACTGGAGCACAGAGACATAAAGGATCGGCACTTTGGACCTGTATTTAAGTTTCCTTCATCGGGATCAAAAGAGTCTTCATGAAACATTACCTCCAAACATTGTTCAGACACTGTTAGAAAACATTTTATAATAATATAGAGACGCGTTAAAGAAATGTAGACGTGGTCTGTGGGCTACCTGCAGCTGGATGACCTGCAGCAGATCCTTCTTGGCAGCTTGGAAGATGGCACTGACTTTATTATGGCTGACGTTTCCTCCTCCAGTGTCGCTGTAGTGATAAACAGCAGACGGAGTGTGCAGCATCGTAACACTCTTCTTTAAAATAGACTGAGAGAGAGAGAGAGAGAGAGAGAGAGAGAGAGAGAGAGAGAGAGAGAGAGAGAGAGAGAGAGAGAGAGAGAGAGAGACCTGTTAGAAACACTTACAGATGACACGCTTACTTGGTGTGAAAATGTTGCATGTCGTATTATCTTCTTTGAATTGGTGTGTATGTGGTTTCCTGTACTTCCGGAGTCAGCCTCTAGTGGACACTCCATGAACTGCATTTTTTAACACTTCCGCATGGGCTCCCATTCTCACAGCCGGAGGTTGCCGCTTGGTGAAAGCACAGTGACTGAAAATAGTTTTGTAATCCTGATAATAAACACAGAGGCTGAATTCGGCACTTCATCATTTTGAATGGTAATGAATGAGTGACTCAGGTCAGTGGAGGAACAAAGTTGTAGTTCTGATGAATTTATCTAAGATTTAACAAAGCACAGATAATTGTATGAATCTGCTGACCTTCACAGGACTTGGAGGTACAGTCTCCTCTTTGGCCACTTGAGTCCTTTCGTACACTTTGTTTAGGTCCACTGACATTTCACCTGAAAGACACAAAGTGTACAGCCATTACTACCTTCATTAGCAGGTCTTAGCAGCAGATACAGTACTCATTGACCCAGATATGGAAGCATCTGCCTATACTACTGTGTCTATGAGGCTGCAGCAAGGGAAAACGGGGTTGGTTGTCACACTTTTTACTGTTTTGATGATTGCTCATCATCAAAACATACTTCTATAGTCATTCCTACATTAAATTGAAGCATAAGGCTTGAAATGTGTATCCCTTTCATTTACCAACTCATTGTAACAAAGAGGCAATTAACTATCAAAGACACTCTGACACATTGTGTCCCCCATCACGGGGTTGGTTGTCACACACTATGGGGTTGGTTGTCACACACTATGGGGTTGGTTGTCACAGACTATGAGGATGGTTGTCACACACTATGGGGATGGTTGTCACACTATGGGGTTGGTTGTCACACAATATGGGGTTGGTTGTCACACACTATGGGGTTGGTTGTCACACTATGGGGTTGGTTGTCACACACTATGGGGTTGGTTGTCACACACTGTGGGGTTGGTTGTCACACACTATGAGGATGTTTGACACACACTATGGGGTTGGTTGTCACACACTATGGGGTTGGTTGTCACACTATGGGGTTGGTTGTCACACACTATGGGGTTGGTTGTCACACTATGGGGTTGGTTGACACACACTATGGGGTTGGTTGTCACACTATGGGATTGGTTGTCACACACTATGGGGTTGGTTGTCACACTATGGGGTTGGTTGTCACACACTATGGGGTTGGTTGTCACACTATGGGGTTGGTTGTCACACACTATGGGGTTGGTTGTCACACTATGGGATTGGTTGTCACACACTATGGGGTTGGTTGTCACACACTATGGGGTTGGTTGTCACACTATGGGATTGGTTGTCACACACTATGGGGTTGTTTGTCACACACTATGGGGTTGGTTGTCACACACTATGGGGTTGGTTGTCACACTATGGGATTGGTTGTCACACACTATGGGGTTGGTTGTCACACACTATGGGATTGGTTGTCACACACTATGGGATTGGTTGTCACACACTATGGGGATGTTTGTCACACACTAGTGGGTTGGTTGTCACACACTATGGGGTTGGTTGTGACACACTATGGGGTTGGTTGTCACACACTATGGGGATGGTTGTCACACACTATGGGGATGTTTGTCACACACTATGGGGTTGGTTGTCACACACTATGGGGTTGGTTGTCACACATTATGGGGTTGGTTGTCACACACTATGGGGTTGGTTGTCACACACTATGGGGTTGGTTGTCACACACTATGGGGTTGGTTGTCACACACTATGGGGTTGGTTGTCACACATTATGGGGTTGGTTGTCACACTATGGGGTTGGTTGTCACACATTATGGGGTTGGTTGTCACACACTATGGGGTTGGTTGTCACACATTATGGGGTTGGTTGTCACACTATGGGGTTGGTTGTCACACAATATGGGGTTGGTTGTCACACACTATGGGGTTGGTTGTCACACTATGGGGTTGGTTGTCACACACTATGGGGTTGGTTGTCACAGACTATGAGGATGGTTGTCACACACTATGGGGATGGTTGTCACACTATGGGGTTGGTTGTCACACAATATGGGGTTGGTTGTCACACACTATGGGGTTGGTTGTCACACTATGGGGTTGGTTGTCACACACTATGGGGTTGGTTGTCACACACTGTGGGGTTGGTTGTCACACACTATGAGGATGTTTGACACACACTATGGGGTTGGTTGTCACACACTATGGGGTTGGTTGTCACACTATGGGGTTGGTTGTCACACACTATGGGGTTGGTTGTCACACTATGGGGTTGGTTGACACACACTATGGGGTTGGTTGTCACACTATGGGATTGGTTGTCACACACTATGGGGTTGGTTGTCACACTATGGGGTTGGTTGTCACACACTATGGGGTTGGTTGTCACACACTATGGGGTTGGTTGTCACACTATGGGATTGGTTGTCACACACTATGGGGTTGTTTGTCACACACTATGGGGTTGGTTGTCACACACTATGGGGTTGGTTGTCACACTATGGGATTGGTTGTCACACACTATGGGGTTGGTTGTCACACACTGTGGGGTTGGTTGTCACACACTATGAGGATGTTTGACACACACTATGGGGTTGGTTGTCACACACTATGGGGTTGGTTGTCACACTATGGGGTTGGTTGTCACACACTATGGGGTTGGTTGTCACACTATGGGGTTGGTTGACACACACTATGGGGTTGGTTGTCACACTATGGGATTGGTTGTCACACACTATGGGGTTGGTTGTCACACTATGGGGTTGGTTGTCACACACTATGGGGTTGGTTGTCACACACTATGGGGTTGGTTGTCACACTATGGGATTGGTTGTCACACACTATGGGGTTGTTTGTCACACACTATGGGGTTGGTTGTCACACACTATGGGATTGGTTGTCACACTATGGGATTGGTTGTCACACACTATGGGGTTGGTTGTCACACACTATGGGATTGGTTGTCACACACTATGGGATTGGTTGTCACACACTATGGGGATGTTTGTCACACACTAGTGGGTTGGTTGTCACACACTATGGGGTTGGTTGTGACACACTATGGGGTTGGTTGTCACACACTATGGGGATGGTTGTCACACACTATGGGGATGTTTGTCACACACTATGGGGTTGGTTGTCACACACTATGGGGTTGGTTGTCACACATTATGGGGTTGGTTGTCACACACTATGGGGTTGGTTGTCACACACTATGGGGTTGGTTGTCACACACTATGGGGTTGGTTGTCACACACTATGGGGTTGGTTGTCACACATTATGGGGTTGGTTGTCACACTATGGGGTTGGTTGTCACACATTATGGGGTTGGTTGTCACAATGGTATTTTAATGGGAAAAATCTTTTAAAAAAGCAAGAAGGTAGAACTAAATTTGAAAGTTTAATTACACTGACAAGTGATAGGCCTACATAACTTAATGCATTTTAACATAAAATGAGTAAGGAACATGAACAGGAAACACATCTTTAGGCCAGCCTATATAACAACATAAAGAACAAAACAAATAGACCTAACAAGAATGGCCTACTCAACTAGTTGTTACATGTGACGACCAACCCCAACTGGAATTTTTTTTCTAGCATCAAGGCTAACAACCATCTAACAATTAGTTAGCTAGCTAATACAAATCTAAACTATAGCTTTCCCCTCACACTTTGTAAGGGTAACACTTGTTTTGTTATAAACCCATCGTTTAAAAGCCTAGAAGAAAAATACTGAGGAGTTAAATATTTACAATTTGATATGAAAAACACAAAAAGCCCTCTCACCTCAAGTTCAGCTGTCTTACTCCAGAGAAGACTATGTAGGTGAACTCTGATCCTAATTCTGGAAATGTCCATACCCCAATTTGAGAGACAGTGCCCCCTGGTGGCGAGATGTAACGAGTGTGTCAACCAACCCGTGTGACAACCAACCCCGTTCTCCCCTACTGTCTTTGATTTCTCACAAACTAAAAAGAAGAACTGAAGTTGTTCTTTATGTAACAGTTGGCCTGTTAAAGGAAGTTTTTCCTCTCGGCTGTGAGGTGCAATGCTCATGGTGGATTAAGGTGGGGTCAGACTGAGTCTTATCCTGTCTTGGTGTTGGGTCTCTGTTCATAATTTAACATAGAGTGGTCTAGACCTGCTCTGTTTGTAAAAGCGTCTTGAGATAACGTTTGTTGTGATTTGGCGCTATACAAATAAAGATTGATTGATTGATTGATTGATTGATTGACTGATTGACTGATTGACTTCACACTTCGACTTCATTCTCATATCAGTATGGATATTTGCGTGTACCTGTAACAGCCAGTGGGCTGGAGAAGGAGCGAGACTTCTTGTATCTGGATGTGGACGCGTCAGAGAGGCCGGACTTTTCTGCGACACACAGAAACAAGATTACAGATCACTCTAAACAAACACACACACACACACACACACACACACCCACACCCACACACACCCACACACACACGCACACACGCATGATACGACACTCTGACAGGGACGTGATGGGAGGTCGCCGTTGCTTCTGACCTGCATCGATTTTTTCAGAGCCAGCTTCATCAGAGTGGGACGGCTGCCTGCGGAGGCCTCTGTGTGGATGAGTCTCGCCCAGAACATGAGCCACAGACACCAAAGAGATGGCTTGACTCTCCTGTGAAACACACAGAATTCAATATTTACAGAGCTTATATTACTGCCACGCGGATAAGAGCCTCTGCAAACAAGTTTACATCTATGAGTGTTCTCCAGTGCAGCCTGTTTAAAACAGAAGAGGTCGCACTAAAATCACTAAAAACAAAAGAAAGTCCCTTGTTCTTTGTGTTTCTTTGCAGGTCTTGTGATTGTCAGTAGACCTTTCTCTGAACAACAGAGGAGACAGGCACACGAGGGTAGAGCTTATCTACTTATCCACCAAGGGAGGCGTCGCTGACTCAGACGGATAAAAAATCTAAAACTCAAAGCAGAAGTAAAACTTTCCTTTCAGGCTTTACTGAACGTGATTACATGAACAGCACTGAATTACAGTAACAGTGACTTTTGAGTCGACTGCTAAAATTGAACCAGTTCATCTTTGTGAGGGAGAGCTGGTGCTACATTTGAACATGCATATTCTCTCTAGTCGATGCAGAGATGAGGATCACAAAAACAGGATGCTCAAACTTTCTTAAGACATGTTGAACTCGGGGCGCTGGTGGCCTAGCGGTCTAAGCGCCCCACATACAGAGGCTGCAGTCCTCGTCACAGGGGTGGCCGGTTCGATTCCTGGCCAGTCGACCATTTCCTGCATGTCTTCCCCCTCTCTCTACTCCCCATATTTCCAGTCTCTCTTCAGCTGTCGTATTAAATAAAGGCAAAAAGCTCCCAAAAAATCTAACTTTAAAAAAGACATGTTGAACTCTGCAGGTAAACAATGTTCAGGAGATCAAGACTGTGCCAACATGGTTCAACATTTACCTTCTTTTCATTTCATTTGGAATCCTTTTAGATTCTATGTGAGATTCTCTGAGAGTTAGTGAGCGTGCTTTGTAGTACACCTTTGCAGAATTTGCCTCAATATCCTCTATGTGCCCGCCTGACCGACGGTCAAACATTACTCCTGTTTTAAGAAAGGTCTGCACTCTGACACACAGCTGCATATTAAACAACAGAACAAAACAAGAAGAGATGTCCAGCAGGGTTATCCAAATCAAAACAGTACCGGGTTGAAAAGCTCCGTCGTCAGGCCGAGGTAGTTGTGTAAGGCAAGGAAGGTGACTCTCTGGAGACGGACCATGATTATCTGCAGGGAACAGTCACCATCAGAAAACAAGGGACACTGACTGAGCTTTATTCTGCACGTTACGCTCTCTCCGTCGGCACTCTACCTGCACCACGCGGACCAGGGTTTCAGGATACTTCTCAAACACAGACTGGAAGGCTGCGGCTGGAAGACGAAGCACGGAGGAGGGAGCTGCAGCCCGTGCAGACACTGTTTTGTAAGGTGCGGGGTGACCCTGAAGTTCAGAGAACAGAGAGAAGTGGAGAGAGAGAGAGAGAGAGAGGTGAGAGAGAGAGGAGTGAGAGGAGAGAGAGGAGAGAGAGACAGATGCTGATGTTACAATTTAAAATAAGCCAGGAAGCTGGAAGCCAGTGGAGCTGCTGCAGGACAGGTGTGATGTGGCTGCTGGAGGGGGTTCTGGTGAGGATGCGGGCAGTGGAGTTTTGAACCAGTTGAAGTTTATGGATGGATTTGTCTGGTAAACCTAAAAGAAGGGATGAAGTAGTCTAGGCGGGAGGTGACCAGGGTGTGAACCGAAATGGCGGTACTCTTGGGGGAGAGAGACGGACGCAGGCGAGAGATGTTTCAGAGATGGAAGTATGCTAACCGAGTGACATTATTGATGTGGGTCTGGAATGACACCCAGACTCTTAACATAGGGGGACGGGGAGATGGAGGATGGAGAGGTTGCTTGTTATTCATCTGTTTTAAAACTCAGTCACATGACACATGTCTCAGAACACGTACAGTGATGATGTCCAGGATGCTGAGTAAGCTGTGAACACTGTCTCCTGGTAAAACGTCCTTCACCACAGCGTCTGTCCCATCCTGCAGTACACAAACACAATCAGAGCTCAACATGAGAGCACAGTCACAAATTACAAGAGTGTAGATTAATCTCAGACGGGGCCTTACGCTCTCGTGGATGCACAGCTCCAGGCGGCCATCTTGAACCACGTAAATACTGTCATCGGTGTCCCCCGGTCTGAAGAGCGCCTCTCCCTGGTGCAGCTGGATCAGCACCATGTGACGACACAGCTCCAGGAAGAGAGGCTTTTCAAAGTGACCTAGCACCCTGATGAAAACACACTGGATTGAGGGTTTCCCATAAAAGGAAATTTAATAGCTCTAACACCGACACATCAAAAGACCTAAAAGTTAATGAGAGGAGTCTTAGGCAGATTGATGAGCCTGATCTGAAACAGCAGATTCTGTCCCTCTGTGATCTTAAGTGAGTGAATGTCATGGATTAAAAGACGGGGATGATCAAATCTAAATAAAACAAACATTGGTTTATAAATGGTAAATAATAACAAACAAGGGCAAAATGAAGGAAAAATAGGCTCAGGCTTGGACCAGCTGCTAGTTATGCTGCTATAGGCTTAGACTGACACACTGGGATCCTGTCTTTCCCTCTCTCTCCTCTCTCTCCCTGTCTAATTAAAGTTCCTAACCATAGACCTTTCTGGAGTCCCTGAGCTCCCTTGTCTCGTAGGTTCCTCTGGATCTCTGCTGCTGTGGATGTGCCAGACTCCACCTGCTACAGCTACTACTATCCGTCTCCCCACTTTAATCTCTCTCTCTCTCTCTCTCTTACTCTCTTACTCTCTTACTCTCTCTCTTTCTCTCTCTCTCTTTCTCTCTCTCTCTCTCTTTCTCTCTCTTTCTTTCTCTTTCTCTCTCTCTTCATCTCCCTCTATCCCTCTCTCCAACATGGTCTCAGCAGATGTGTGTCTAACATGAGTCTGGTCCTGCTGGAGGTTTCTGCCTGTTAAAGGAAGTTTGTCCTTGCCACTGTAACTTGCTAAATGCTGCAAAGTGCTCTGCTCATGGTGGATTAAGATGAGATCAGACTGAGTCCTGTCTGTAAGAAGGGACTGGATCTGATCCTGTCTTGATGTTGGGTCTTTGTTAATAATAGAACATAGAGTATGGTCTAGACCTGCTCTGTTTGGAAAGAGTCTGAGGAGAATATTCGATAATCACTCTGTCTAAGAAGAAAACAACATGGAAGCAGCACAGGCCCCGGAACAGTGGTCTACAAACACACTTCTTATGAGCAGTCTGTGGTCGCTTCTCTCTCAGGAGATGTGTCACACCCACCTGACATTTTTCAGCATGTACAACACCTCGGAGGGGAGATGGGAGTTCTGCACGTCAAACTCTGTCAGGTCAGCCTCCAGCAGGCTGGGAGGAGGCTCCTTCGGCTGCAGGGTGGGGGGCTCCCTCCGGATACGCAGGATCCTTAAACAAACACAGTCATATAAAAAACACATTCTTCATGCAGAAGAGATCAGTGTTTCTTACTTTATTAATAAGCTGAGCTTATTTTTAACTTTTTTTTAACATGATGATCTAACTCTTGCCTCGTTTCTGAACTATCCTTGAACTTGTGTAAACTCAGATAGACCACTCAGGTTTGAGGAGCTTAGATATGAGACTTTACGAATCAGGATGACCTGAGCTTTAAAATGAATTATATAGAGCACAGGTAAGATTTAATGTTGACTGAATCTCTCTTAAGCTTTTGGATATTAGAAGGGCCTGAGCCGCCTCTACTTCCTGAGGAGGCCCAGGTCCTTCAACATCTGCAAGACGATGCTGAGGATGTTCTCTGAGTCTGTGGTGGCCAGAGTGCTCCTGTTTGCTGTGGTGTGCTGGGGCAGCAGGCTGAGGGGAGCGGACGCCAACAGACTGAATAAACTGATCCCTAAGGCCAGTGATGTTGTCGGGGTGGAGCTTGACTCTCTGACTGTATTGGCAGAGAGGAGGACTTTCATTCTACTCTATTCTATCTTATCTTATCTTTTATTTTATTCTATTTTATTTGATCTTATTTTATTTTATTCTACTTTATTTGACCTTTATTTTTATTTCATTTTATTCTATTCTATCTATTTGATCTTATTTTATTTTATTCTATCTGATTTTATTCTATTTAATTTGATCTTTTTTATTCTAATTAATTTGATCTTATTCTATTTGATCTTTATTTTATATTAATCTATTTTATTTGATCTTATTTTATTTATTTATTCTACCTTATTTGATCTTATTTTATTTTATTTGATCCTATTCTATCTGATTTAATTCTCTTTAATTTGATCTTATTTTATTTGATCTTTATATTAGTCTATTTACATGATCCTACTTTTTTTTCTGTCTATTTTACTTGATCTTTATTGTATTGTATTTATTCTATTTATTTGATCTTATTTGATTTATTTGATTTGATTTTATTCATTCTATTTTATTTGATCTTATTTTAATTTTAATTGATCTTATTCTATCTGATTTTATTCTATTTATTTTATCTTTATTGTATTTTATTTTATTTCAATTGATATCTTATTTTATTTTATATGATCTTATTTTATTTTATTTGATCTTATCTTTATTGTATTTTATTTTATTTTAATTTATATCTTATTTTATATTATTTTATCTTATTTTATTTTATTTGATCTTATCTTTATTTATTTCATTTGTATTTACATCTTATTTTATTATTTCTTTAATTCATATTTTGACTTTCTTACATACTGTTTATAAGATATCTGTAATGACTGAATTTCCCTCCAGAGATAAATAAAGTATGTCTGATTTTGATTCTGATATTACACTTAATATTACAAATCTCTGATCAAAGCTTGTTTTAGAGTTCACCACATACAACGTGTAACAGTTATATCTTGCTCTGATAACTTCCTGTTCCTCTGTATGTTGGTACAGTAGCCTCTTTGTTGACTCCGAGATTAGATTATTAATCAATAGTTCTCCAGGTGAAGAATTAACTCTGGGCTCTTATCTTCTAACTGAACCAGGAGCTGATGACAGGAGGACTCACTTGCGGGCGATGGACAGGACTTTGGTCCTCTTCCTGACTCTCTGCCGTGACGCTGAGTTTGAATTGGAGGGAGGGGCTGAGGACAGAGTCTGGACCTGGAAACAGAGAGAGCATGCTTCATCGACACGTTCATTTAAAATGACTTCAGAGAGCTGACACGTTTTTTAGACCCTATTATCATCATAAAAGTTCATCTCAAGTTAATGATGAGATTTGTGTTAGACTGCAGCCTCGTGATAGTGACATCATCAATCAGTCAGTGGACCTTATCTGTCAGTGAGAGAGAAACCTGATAGACCTCTGAACATGTGTTTCTTATTTGAGTTTTCAGAAGTCTGCTGAAAAATACTAAAACGTTTCACACCTTTCTTCTGTGATCTGCCAGCTGAGCTAAACGGACGCCACATTTCTGTTGTATTTTGATGATTCTTAAAATATCCACGGACAAAAACAGTCAGAGTAAATCAAAGGAGACAGACTGAAGAGTCCTCACCGTATGACTGAGATGGTACTGACCTTCCTCATGATCTTCCGGCCGTAAAACATCACCTTATCCCTCTTCCTGAAGCGGTAGTGAGGACCGCTCGCCTCCTCCTCTGAAACGCAGAGCAGACATCCTCAGTGAGACCATTTCATTTACTGGATTAACCGTTTTCACATTCAGCCTTTGAGATGCACTCGCTCAAAGTCCTACATGTAGAAATCATCCTGAAGCCTTAAGAGGCTTGAAGTCTCTGCAGAGACATAATCGCTTTAAATACAATAATATAAAGAAGATATTAACAACTCCACTACAGTCAATACGCTAGTTTGGATAATAAAATCAGTTCAAGTGTATATTTAGATTAAACATTACTCATTTATGGAATCTGACAGTGTGTGTGCAGCAGACACCACGAGAGAACCAAATACCATGACACAAGTCGAGTCTGAGGCAGCAACTGGATCACATCTGTGTCACAGCCATATCTTCACTCCTTCACTACATTCAGTCAGATGAAATCTGGCCTCACAGGTTTCAAATATTCTGTCCATTGGACCAGATTCTGTAGAATCTTTCCTTTTGAACCTTGAGGGAGAATGAAAGTAATCGATAGTAGGGGATCAGGTTTCAACCATTTCCTTGTGACAGCTTTTTTGCTTGCTGCCAAAAGAGTTTGTGCTCATTTCTTATCACTTACGTTCCATCCATCGCAGAAAAAATCACCCATATAGACTGTGTCACAACTAAAAGGGATGTTAATTCCCAAAATATCATTCATGTTCCTGTGAATGTCCTTCCAGAAAATATGGTATGTTTGTGTTTTTTAAGAAGTGTTATTACATTTTCTTCATCTAGGTGTATTTTTCATAATTCTGCCCTCAGTGGGATCTTTTAAATCTCTCCTGAAAAACATTATTTTATGGTAGAGCCTTTCCTGATTTTATCTGAATTTTATTTTATTTTAACCGACTTAAAGGTGACATATCATGCAAAATTGACTTTTAATGTGAAATATGTGTCCCTGGCATGTCTACAAACCCCCTGAAAATGAGAAGAATCCATTCTGCCCCTGTTCTGATTTCTCCACCTTTCTGTAAATGTGTGCTGAAACCAGCCGTTTCAGTTTTCAGTGTTTTTCATACGTCACAACAAGATCCGGTCTGTAACTGAAGTCAGAGCTCTGAGCTTGTTCAGTCCATAGACTGTATAAAATACAACTCAACCCCTCCTCTGTTTTTCATTCCCTGCACACACGTGTGCTAACAAGGAGCTTAGGAGGGAGGCATGCTAGTTGTAGGCTGTCTTAATAAACACAAAGGTCGGTTTTACTCCCCACGTCTGCAGATTTGAAGATCTAGTGGATGACTTTTATTTGTCATGGAAAAGTGCTAGCGCTAGTTAGCATAGCCACATAGCTACATGTTCGTAGCTGTGTACCAAGACACACGTCGACATACTGACAAATAAAACAACAAGAAACACTAAATCTGTGACCAATCCTTCAGAAAGGTCCTGCTGCAGGCGCCTCTCCATCAGGATCAGATTCTGGATCAGATTCAGAGGGTTGAAGTAATGCGGGTCTGTGAGCAGCCGTGTATATTCAGTCAACATGTAAACATTAGATCAACGTGCTGGACAGCCGAGGCACATCCACTTCCTGAGGGGGCGTGGTCAGAGAGCTCATTCTCATTTAAAGGCACAGACATAGAAAACAGCCTGTTCTGAGCAGGGCTGAAAAAGACGGGTTTACAGGCAGACCAAAATCTGATTTATAAGTGTTTTTATGAGCAATAAACTTTAAATACATGTTTTGGGGACCTCTTAGACCAATATACTTTGATGAAAAAGAGTAGAATATGTCACCTTTAAGAAATATATCTTAAAATAGTTGTATTCCATTAGATTTCTTTTAGGGGAATTTTATTTATTTTAAAATATGTTTTATTTCTTTTTCTTGACTTGTGTTTTTTTTAAGAACTGCCTGTTTTATTTTGCTGCTGCCCATGTGAAGCACCTTGGAACTTGTTTTTTGAAAAGTGCACTATAAATAAAATATTATTATTATTGTTATTATTATTATTATATTATCATTATCATTATTATTATTATTATTATTATTATTATTATTATTATTATTATTATCATGTCCTCATTGTTTTTTATCTGTTCGTGTTTTCTTGCTGTGAGCTGAGCTGTCAGGATTACTGTGAACGTGTGTGTGTTTGTAAATGTGTGCACTCTGAATGTTGGGTGATGCATTGTTGAATCTGAAACAGAGACACTGACTTGATCGTTTGTATCTTCTGTACAGGAGGAACACGACCGCTCCGACAACAGAGATCATGGTCACAGCTCCAACGAGCACGGCCGTCCACTGGAAGAAAAACACAGCCATCGTTTATTGACTCTCCTCAGATGATCAATGAAAGCTTATTGACATAAACCTGAACCCTCCTGTGTGTTCTATATATTTACATTAAGGCCACACAAGTCATTCCCACTCCAGTGCACTCTTATTACATGCATTAAAGCTTTACTTAAAAACATACATGAACAAACAAAGCTCCGGTCTAACCGGTTTCAGTTACCATGTTAGCTTCGGTCTGTTCCTCCAGAAACTTCTCCATCATGTCCTTCATCCCACTGCTGAGTGGAACCAGGGTCTGAAACCAACACCAGGGACAGGAACAACGTCAGATCATGTTTTAACCATAAAAGTAATAAATGAAATCTGTATTCTATAAATATTATGTTCAATCATGTCTCATAAATCAGTAACTTGGTAGTCCTCAGGTTTCTATATGAGGAACGTGGTCTTCATTGAGGGAAAAATATCAGATCATGTTTTTTTATGTCAGGATCAGGATCTGGATTTGATCACACTTCTTCTTCATGTTGTTTTGAAGACTTTCTGGACCATGAGAAACATTTTTAGAACTAAATATTTATCTTCCTGCGTTCCGAACAGTTTTTACACTCCACTTTTTTTCCTTTTCATCATTTTGATCTGGTCTTGTGTCCTCTTTTGTGTCTTTTGAACTTTGAGCATTCATCAAGAACATTTTCACACCATGATAAAAACATTCATTTGATAACGTGTCCACTTTAAGAGTTCTTGTTTCTTCTCTGTTGTCGTCCTGCAGAGTTCACAGAGCTTTGTCTATATACGAGGCGTCCACATGAAGCTTCATGAGACCTTTCTGGACTTTAATTTTTTTTGCTTGAAAGAAACTGAGGTCACCTAAGGCCACCTAAGGTCACCAAAGGCTACCTAAGGTCACAGAACTGGACACCCTCGGCCACTTGGCAGAGGGTGTCCAGTTCAGTGACCTTAGGATTTCATCTCTGCTCTTTGCAGATGATGTGGTCCTATTGGCGCCATCGAGCGGTGACCTCCAGCTCGCACTGGGATGGTTTGCAGCTGAGTGTGAAGCAGCGGGGATGAGGATCAGCACCTCCAAGTCTGAGGCCATGGTGCTCAGTCAGAAAAAGGTGGCTTGCCCACTCTGGGTCGGAGGAGAGTCTTTACCCCAAGCGGAGGAGTTTAAGTATCTCGGAGTCTTGTTCACGAGTGAGGGGGAGAGGGAGCGAATGATCGACAGACAGATCTGTTGTCCCCGGTCTGTCGTGGTGAAGACAGAGCTGAGCCAGAAGTCAAAGCTCTCAATTTACCGGTCAATCTACGTTCCAACCCTCACCTATGGTCATGAGCTGTGGGTAGTGACCGAAAGAACACGATCACGAATACAAGCGGCCGAAATGAGCTTTCTCTGCAGGGTGGCAGGGCTCAGCCTTAGAGAGAGGGTCAGGAGCTCAGACATCAGGGAGAGGCTCAAAGTAGAGCCGCTGTTCCTCCGGATCGAGAGGAGCCAGATGAGGTGGTTCAAAGCATCTGGTCAGGATGCCTCCTGGACGTCTCCCTGGGGAGATCTTTCGGGCATGTTCATCTGGAAGGAGACCACGGGGAAGACCCAGAACACGCTGGTGAGATTATATCTCTCAGCTGGCCTGGGGACGCCTCGGTAACCTCCCAGAAGAGCTGGTTGAAGTGACCGCGGAGAGGAGTGTCTGGGCTTCTGAGACTGCTGCCCCCTGGATGGATGGATGGATGGATGGATGGATGGATGGATGGATGGATGGATGGATGGATGGATGGATGGATGGATGGATGGATGGATGGATGGATGGATGGATGAAAGGATGGATGGATGGATGGATGGATGGATGGATGGATGGATGGATGGATACGATTTTTCTGTTGCTTAGCGCCGCTCGAGTGGCTGCTTGTTGCAGCAGCTCTCTCTTCGTTGTTCTTTTTTCATAAGTGTTTAGTTCTCTTTGTATTTGGAGCCTGTCATGACTTTTAAAGACTCATTTGTTAGCCATAGACACCAAACTGGCTACGTTTGCAGTGGTGTTTTTACTCTTTTTATTCCTGTGTGTGTCCGGAGATCCTGTGTGTAACCATGGTTGCATTGTTTACATACGAGATCAGCTGTTAGCTGCCTGTAGCATGTCGATGCTAAACGATGCTAGGCCCGATGTTCCCTGTGAGAAGAGGAGAAAGAGGCAAGGACGACGTGCTGGTACTGAGGCGCAAGCTAAGAAAAGACGACATGGACCTGTCCTTCCACCCACCGTTATGGGGACTGTGAGATCTATCTATGGTAAAGTGGACGAGCTAACCCAGCACCAGAGGGAATACTTGCAGAGTAGCATCATGCTAACAGAGCTAACACCGGACACGAACGCCACATTGGAAGGATTTCCCCTGCTGTGGGCGGACAGGATACAGGAGAGCAAGACTGAACTAACTGGTAAAGAAGCCCAGCTCAGTCCTGGACCCTGTGGAGGTGGTGGCTGACAGGAGAATTATGGCCAAGCTGTCGTCTCTGATGGACATTTCTTTTCTATATATATCCTTGTTGAAATTCTTGTACTGTACATCTTTTTGTTTGCTGCTGTAACTCCATGAATTTCCCTGTTGTGGGACGAATAAAGGAGTATCTTATCTTATCTTCTACTAGTCACATGAACTATTTGATTTTTTATTATCAAATGATTATTAGAATATTCCAAAATCACGACTCATCCCTAATTAGTACGGTCCTTTAACCCAACACAGCTCAGGCCTGGTGGTTAAAAACACGGTCTTTGCAGAATCCTTGTAATGCGTATGTCATTACTTTAACGCCTTCGTTGAATAAGACTATAACATCATCATCTGGTCATTAAATAATGTAAGGACACAGAACTTTATATTCATGCGATGAAGTGAAATGAATGCTGTTGAAGGACGACATACCGGGTAGATGCTGCAGCTTCCCTCTTCATCATTGTCTTCCATCACTGCAAACAAAACATACCAGAGTATTTCAATGAGGCAACAGAAGAACTACTTGTAATCAAGTTCACATGGTGAAAGACTCCAAAGACTTGCGACCCTCACTACTGTCCCTCAAAGTGATTTAATGTGTCTTCATGTAGTTGGTCTGCAGAAAATGACCCTACCTATATGAGCATGTGTCTGTGTTTCCTGTGCTGTTATGAATTAACCTGCTGCTACTGATGCTTTAGATAATGAACTGTTCACTAACCCTAAACTTAGGAGTCATCTGGCAACAAAGAAAGGCAGAAAACTCATTACATTTTCTATTTTCAAGGTTTTATTTCAATTTGAGCTTCTATTTTTGGCGATATGTTTTACTATAATGGATAAAATGTACTATTTTGAGATAATTTAAAAAAAAAAAAAAACATTCTGAATGACATCACGTCCCCCAATTTGTGTCTCGCGGCCTTCCAAGGGGTCCTGAGCCATACTTTTGGGAACCCCTGCCCTAAAGGACATGATTAAATACATTTTATTTTCTCAGTTTATTTGTTTAAGCTTGTTATCTCAAGATAACCAGAAAAATAAGTTGCGATCTTGAAAGATAAGTGAAATTGACTCGTTATTTCAATAAAACTGAGGGGAAAAAATGATGTAATCATGTCCTTTTAGGGCTTCCGTAGTTTTGCATTTGCAGTTTCTGTGAGTGTGAGTGAATGTCAGTATTTGTAATCTGTTTCAGCTGACCCTCAGTCTGGGGTCAGAGACAGTCTATTCAGTCTGATGTAATCAATGATACATATCTGTCACCTACTTTAAACACAGTGGGTTACTAGCAGTCAGAGAGGTCTATTGATCTGGTCTAGTCTGGTCTAAAGGGTCTCTGGGTACCATGTTAATGTTTGTTTATGTTTATTTATTTGCACAATTAAAAGTAAATACATTAAAAAAAAAAATAGCAAAGATAAATAATATAATGTGTGCAGGAAGAGGCAGAAAACTCAGTGAGCTTATTTGAAGCCTCCACCCAAATAGTGTTCTAATATGAAAAATGGATTATAAAAAAATACTAAATTCACACATATAAAGACAATAGTTGATACTAAAAATAAAATAACATAAGAATATACAAAATTAACAATTAATATAAATAGAGTTATTACATCAACAGAATTCAAAAGTAAAAATCTGAATATGATGTGCATGGACACCTACTCTATGAGTCTGTGGTTGAGCATGATGAGTATAATTAAGTAACAGTAGTTAAAAGTTTATTCAAGCATCTTTTATAACGTTTTAAAGATAAACTGTTTTTCACTACATGGGAATAAATATTCCAGAATTTGCTGCCCCTGAAACATATTGAGAATTGACTTCTACAAGTAAAACATTTAGGAGGATGAAGAAATAAAGTTTGACGAGTTGAATAAGAGTGGACCTGTGATATTTAATTTAAAGTAAGACTTGAAATAATCAGGATATTCCCTTCACGTTGTATTTTATACAAAAAAACAAACACATATTTGACCATTCTTATGATATACTCTTGAACAGCTGATTTGATGAGACTTTATAGTGATCACATGTATATAACCCAGGATTTACACTCTTTGAACTCTCTCACTCTCTCAACATTAGAGCCAAGCTCACCCCTAACTGTTGACTCACAGGCAGTCACAGAGTAAATCTGGGTTAAAGAGCACCTCAGCCCAAGAAAGCGTGCACAGTAACCAGACACTCCTCCTGGACTCATGCACAGCTATGGAGTCCCAAACACTCACATGGTGACAGGTTCGTTCAGAGATCCAGGCTGCATGTTATTTACTCTCCCTGTTGACTCAGTATGTCTTTCACACTGAACTCCATTCAAAGCTTTCACAGTGATTAAAGTTCAGGCTGCATTATAAAAAGGGATAGAAGTCACACACATGGAATACAGAGAGAATCGGACTAGTTAAAGCTGATCTATGCACTGAGTGTTGGTCTCCTCCTGCAGACCGCTACACGTGAAAGCACAAACAAAGCCAAACCTGACCCAGCACGTGTGAAGTGACAGAGCCGACAACAAAAACAACCTAATACACAAACATACCTGAAGACAACACTCTCAGAGTAAAGACATCCAAATATCCCCCCCACGTACCTTTGTAGCGTGAAAGTTTGTGTGTACAGCTTCATGCCACACAGAAGAACAACAACAGATTGTTGGCTTGGAACAATTCAAACTTCCGGTCATTCCTTTCAAAATAAAATACCGGACGAGAATAAGACGAGAACATGGAAGAGAAAGATGCCGTATCGGTACGGTGGCCCTGAAG
This sequence comes from Notolabrus celidotus, assembly GCF_009762535.1. Taxonomy (NCBI): domain Eukaryota; kingdom Metazoa; phylum Chordata; class Actinopteri; order Labriformes; family Labridae; genus Notolabrus; species Notolabrus celidotus. The sequence goes on along the minus strand of NC_048280.1, from coordinate 34,734,683 downwards.
GGCATAACAAATTTACAAAAGATGAAACACTTTTGCAAATTTCGAGACAAATTTACATTTTGGAAAACGTTTTTACATTTTATAAAACAAAACATTTTTACAAGGGCCAAAACAAATTTACATTTAAGGTAACACGTTTACATTTAAGATAACACATTTACAAAAGATGAAACACTTTTACCATTTCTGAAACAAATTAACATTTCATTTTTACAGAAAGGGAATGTACCAAATAAGTTTTCTTTTTCTTTTTTTTTAACAAAATCAATTTAATAAACATTGTGGCAAACATCCTTCACAGTCGCTTTTGTAATGAACAGGTGCAAATAGTGCATTCAAACAAATATATATCTCTTAGGAAAAGTAACTCTAGAAACCATATAAAGTGTAGTCTGAAAATCTTGAATCTGTCAAGGGACTACAGATGTAAACTAGCCTATTGGCTAACTCTGGCATCTTTACAGAAGTGTTAATTAATATGCATGGTCCTTTTAAATAATAAATAAATAAATTAAATTAAATAAATAAAATGGCATACAATCATAAAACAGGAAAGAAGGGAGAAAAAATAAAAAGAACAAAAAAAAAACCCAAACAAAACAAACCCACACAATGCTAGGGCTTTCTTTGCAGATCATATTTGTTAATCAAGTTGAACAATTTCATAGCATGTGTGCTTTTCATTATTTTAAGGGCTTTAGTGAATCAGAGAAGTATTGTTAAACATACAAAACCTAGGATTTCCCTTCATATATTTGCATTTATGTATGTAAAATTTCGCTAGGATGAGGATATTATTAATCAAAAAATCATACTCTTTGTTCTCTGAGACAAAGTCATAAATAATGTCCTTTTGTAGAAAGGGTTTAAGTAGAATATTGGTATGGAGCTGGTCATGTACAGTATATCAACCCAGTGATCCGGAAGTGAAGGAGTGAGGGGTCATTTTGTTTGTTTTGATGGAGAAAAACCAAACAGAGATGGACATGAATTACACATTAGGACATCCTCTGGTCTCAGAGTGAGGTGTCAGACCTCAAAAGCATCATGTCTCAGGAAAACTTTCATCATGTGTCAGAATTCAGATGACACAACGTCAGACCTCATAGCCTCAGGCTAAACGGAGTCAGGCTAAAAAGAGTCAGACTTAACGGTAAAAGTGTTCCGTCGTTTGTAAATTTGACTCCAACTTTATAAAAGTGTTTCATCTTTTGTAAATTTGTTTTCTAGAGTGTAAAGTTGTTTTCTTAAATGTAAATTTGTTTTCTTAAATGTAAATTTGTTTTGCCCTGGTAAAAGTGTTTTGCTGATGTAATTTTGTTATATAAAATTTAAAAAAAGAATCCAAAATGTAAATTTGTCTCCAACTTTGTAAAAGTGCTTCATCTTTTGTAAATTTGTTTTCTGAAGTGTAAATTTGTTTTCTTAAATGTAAATTTGTTTTCTTAAGTGTAAATTTGTTTTCTTAAATGTAAATTTGTTTTCTTAAGTGTAAATTTGTTTTCTTAAATGTAAATTTGTTTTCTTAAGTGTAAATTTGTTTTATTAAATGTAAATTCGTTTTCTTAAATGTAAATTTGTTTTATTAAATGTAAATTTGTTTTATTAAATGTAAATTTGTTTTATTAAATGTAAATTTGTTTTGGCCCTGGTAAAAGTGTTTTGCTGATGTAATTTTGTTATATAAAATTTTTAAAAAGAATCCAAAATGTAAATTTGGCTCCAACTTCGTAAAAGTGTTTCATCTTTTTAAAATTTGTTTTGTCCTTCAGGGTAACAATCAAATTAAAATATCCTAAAGAGTCTAAAATAACGTCTGTATTTGATTTGAAGTATCAAAACGCATTTTTATCCTTCATTTGAACATTTAAATTGCACTTTTTAACTTTGCGTTGTTTTATTTTGAAAGGGCTTTCAGCTGTGTTTTAGCTAACCCAGTTTATTTGACGCATTGAAAACCAGTGACAGTTCAATAACAGCATGAAAGAATCTGATTGGTGGAGAGAGTTTCCGCTCAGCCAATCACCGACCAGCTCTTTGCAAAAATGGACACGTGACGTTTCAGTGTGCAGAACCAGCAGCGTGTTCAAGGTGAGAAGAGTCGAATTCTGTAGATATATATAAAGATGAAGTGAATTTGAATCTGTAACGAATTAACAAAATGAAAAATATTAAAACACAGAATGTGATTTTAGTGTTTCAGTTGAAATCTGTGAAGAAGAAGAGATATGTTAGGATTTAAAGCTGTGCTAGCTTAGCTCACAGTGTTTTGGAGGATATGGTTGAATAGAAGATTTCACTGAAACTACAAGTTAATGCAGATTTCCTTCATTAGAACACATTTAGATTAACCGTGCATGAGGAATAGTGTGATGATAAATAATGATCTTTAATTGCTTTAATGAGGGGCAACAAACAAACGAACCTCGACCCTGTTTATCATAATACTCAACTCAACTTATACTTATATAGCACCTTTCAGACATGCAGCCCAAAGTGCTTCACAGAATAACAGAGAGACAGAAAACAACAACAATGGTAAAATGATAAAAGCATTATTATATATAAGATACTTAAAAATAAAATCAATACAGTAAAATCAATAAAATAAGTAATAGTGGAAAGAAAAGTTAAAAATAAGGCAGAGCTATCAAGATCAGATGGATTCAAGAAATGATAAATATAATGAAATAAGATAAATAAATGTTAAAGCAATGATTTAAATAATAATACAAATAATAGAAATGATCAAAATAAAATAAAAGCTAGATTAAAAAGGTAAGTCTTCAGTTTACTTAAAAAAAGCCCAGAGAGCTCACAGCTCTGATGTCCAGAGGCAGAGAGTTCCACAGCTTAGGGGTGTAATATAATACACAGTAAACTTGTGTGGAAGTCATCTGTTTAAAGAAACTAATATTAATAATTAAGCTGTTAATTAATGGTTCTAATCCTTAATATCTGCCAGAGATTTTAGAAAAATAATACAAATGTGGAAGTCACTCAGGCCTTCATAACTATTCATGAGGGAGCACAAATTCAAGTGTGCACATTTCTGGAGCTACATTTATTAGAATATAATCATATTTCACATAGAAAATATACATTTAATTTATATTTAAGTGTTTTAGAACAATACAAGACAGGGAGACATGACAAGAATACTAAAAGTTAATACAATTTAAGGAAAAAGTACAAACAAACACAAAAATATCTGGCTAGCAAGACATGAGACTCCAGAGATGACCTCTATCAGAGCTTGTGTAGCCCAAGTCCCCAAAAGTTGCTTGAATAATATTCTTCCCCAAACTGCAGGTGAAAAATCAAGCCAGTCAATTAAGTCAGCAGTGCCTCTTGTAATGGAAAACTTGTCATCTCATTATCTTCCAAATTACCGTGTAATGAATAATTCCCCCCCCCGTACAGTCTGCTACTCAAGAAAAGAGCTATCCAGACAACACTGGTCTTTAGTACCAGGCTGTAAACATGTTTATTTCTGCTGTAAAGATTCCACATTAATGCTGAAGAGAGGGTGGACTGATACTCAGTGTGGCTCTCGCTGTAACTTTATCTGATTGAGTGATTCAGTTATATTCCCTCTCAGCAGGGACACCATGGGAGTGTTATCCACACTGATGAGGGGTCTGGTAAGAGGAGCGGACAGGATGTCCGAGTTCACCAGCAAGCGTGGATCAAGGACTCATAATAAAGGCCGGGGGGCCAGACCGACCGGACTGAGGCTCTCCAGCAGAAAGTTCCTCTCCATACAGGCCATGATTCCTGAGTTCGTGGTGCCGAACTTGGAGGGATTCAAACTCAGACCTTACGTGTCGTATCGCACGCCAAGCGGAACGGAGCCCCCCGTGACCGCACAGAGTGTGTTCGCTGAGGTCGTGGCTCCTCAGATCAAGAAAGACTTTGAAGAAGGCACGTTCAGCCGAGACCAGCTGGAGCGATACGGCTTTGAGCCCACGCAGGACGGGAAGCTCTTCAAGCTGTATCCCAAGAACTATGTGCGGTAAAGACGATCCATGTGTTTACAAAGAGGCGCTCCGACTGCTGACTCTGAAAGCTTCACACCGACTCCTGGGACTCTTTAGGAAAATGATATGTGACGATATGATGTGATTACAATTCTACATTTCCTTTAAGTTGTTGACATCTGTTACTTTGTCAAAATAAATGATCAGTTTAACAAAGTAAAACTGTCTTTTAATCCTCTTTGGGATCAGCTGTTTGAGCACATCATTATTCATGTGAATGTGCATTACTAAACAAAGGTCCTCTCCTTATCTTCATCTGTAGGAAATAGTCATTAAGCTTAAATCCTGCCATAAAGTCAGAAACTGAATCCAGGAGAAAGCTGTTCAGAGTTTCTCTTTAATGGTTTAAAAAAATATGTCATACAAATTCACACATTAAAAGGTTCCTGCATGGTTTAGATATTGTTTTTGGTCTGGTTAAGAATGGAAACAACTACTATTGACTCCTGTTTGTCTTCTAAAATACGTAATACAACTCAGTATTTTTAACAGCTTTAAGAGCAAGCAGATTGGTACAAATGTAAACCTCTGTGTGAAAGCATGTGAGCGAGTTAGGTTTCATATCTTCAAGTGAAAGCAAAAATGTTTGTTGGAACTGAACACACATTTTCAGGAAAGAACAGCCGTCCCTTTTAATGTGAAGAACAGCTCTACCCCGCGTGCCTCACAGACTGCACTGCCAAAGCAGCGGTTGACCGAGGAGACAAGCTGCCGTTGTCCGCCATCATTTTTGTTGTGATGGAAAGTTTGCGCTAGCGCTGCAGGGAAAAGCGGTAACGTTAATCTGATGTCATGACATGCCTCTTCCACTGGCTCGAGTGGGCTGAAAAACAAACAAGTGCCGTGTTGGTTCGCAAGTTCAAACAGCTCCGAACCAGAGCCAGAAATGCAACCCGGTTCATGTTTGTTAAAAAGAGGTATTTCTGGTCCTCTGAAAACCTCTGACCTCTTGACTCCAGGCCTGACTCCAGATGTTCAGATTCATTTTGAAGAAAATCTGCAATATCTTTTAATTTAATGTAAACAAAGAACCGCAAATACAGTGGCGGTTCTAGACCAATTTTACTGGGGGGGCCAGGCAGGGGCCAAGGGTGTTGTCAGAGGGACACATTCAACCCTGACAAAAGAGACTGAGAAGGGCGAGGACTGGCTGAGAACAAACAGGCAAAACATCAGTGCATCCCTTTATACTAGACATATATACTACTGTGTGCTATATCAACATGCAGACTGACAGCAGCTGTTTGGCTGTTTACACTCTACATGAGTCCCTTAGTGCTCTAAGGGACTGGAACCAAGTTCCACACGCATGTGTTCCGCCTGTAACATGGGCACGATACCAAAGCTTTTTTTATTGTATAATATTTGTTTGGTGTGGAGGGGGGGCCACAGGGGGGTCAAGGTTAAGTTTTACAGGGGCACTGGCCCCTATTGGCCCCTCCCCAGAACCGCCACTACGCAAATAACCAGCCAATGACCTGTCTGAACATTTCAGTTATCAGGAAGTAAGCTAACTATCTTTTAGGGTAAGGAATGGTGCCTTAAATACTACATTGACCATTGTTTATATGGACAGAAAATAATGTGCATATTCAGATATCTCATCTAAGTTTAAAGGTCCTGTGAAGAGTTCCAGCAGGCTATGAAACAGGCAGAAACTCATACAGACGCCTCAATGTGAACTAACAAAGCAAACCAGACCATCAGCATCAAGACAGATTCTTCCTGTGCGGTAAATGTCAGCGCCTGAAACCACTGCTGCAAGGTAGGTGTTACACAGTGATTCCACCAGATCTGTGTCCGGTCCGTCTCTGATCCGTGCTCTCTAATCCGTCAACACCAACCAGTTGCGTTTTAAGAACGCAGCACGGAGCAGGACCGTTGAACAGCTGGAGTCATGTGACCAAGGTTTCCCTATGGTAATCACTGAATCAAGGATTCTCCTCCTCCTCTCCTCATCCATGTTGTCTTTCTGGTCCTCTGAAAACCTCTGACCTGTCGACTCCAGGCCTGGCTCCACTCATCATGACTTTGGTTTGTTGTTGTAGTTAAGTGAAATACGATCTGGTGATAACACAGAGTGTTTTATTCTGAAAATTAACCGGATGTTTTCATTTTGTTTTGGTGAAACCTGACTTCCTGTCCTGCTCCATCTGCTCTGTTGAGATTGATGCGTCGTGCTCCGGCATCCGGCAAAAAAAGAAGTCTTGTGTTCCTGATCCGGAGGACTCCGACCTGCCGGATCAGAGACGCAGCTGGAGCGCAACGGAGCGGATCCAGTGGAAGTTAACACATTGAATAGAATAGAAACCTATCAGATCCGGTGCTGTGACGGATAGGAGACGGACCGGACACGGATCAGGTGGAATTTGGCCTTTAGGCGAGGGCGATTGGAAGCTTATTGCAGAAACATGTTAACACATTTAAAGTAATCCAGGAAACTTCAAACTAATATCCCAGACAAGAGCTGCAAGCAGAAACATCCTCCCGCTTCTGTTGAAGCCAAAACTGATAGAGAACTTGAGTTCCTTAGTGCAGCTTTAAAGGTGACATATCATGCAAAATTGACTTTTTAATGGTTCCCTACCTGAAATATGTGTCCCTGGCATGTCTACAAACCCCCCGAAAATGAAAAGAATCCATTCTGCCCCTGTTCTGATTTCTCCACCTTTCTGTAAATGTGTGTGAAACCAGCCGTTTCAGTTTTCAGTGTTTTTCATACGTCACAACGCCATCCGGTCTGTAACTGAAGTCAGAGCTCAGAGCTTGTTCAGCCCATAGACTGTATAAAATACAACTCAACCCCTCCTCTGTTTTTCATTACCTGCACACATGTGTGCTAACAAGGAGCTTAGGAGGGAGGCATGCTAGTTGTAGGCTGTCTTAATAAACACAAAGGTCGGTTTTACTCCCCACGTCTGCAGATTTGAAGATATAGTAGATGATTTTTATTTTCATGGAAAAGTGCTAGCGCTAGTTAGCATAGCAACATAGCTACATGTCGTAGCTGTGTACCAAGACACACGTCGACATACTGACAAATAAAACAACAAGAAACACTAAATCTGTGACCAATGGTTCAGAAAGGTCCTGCTGCAGGCGCCTCTCCATCAGGATCAGATTCTGGATCAGATTCAGAGGGTTGAAGTAACGCAGGTCTGTGAGCAGCCGTGTACTAGATTAAGCCAACATGTAAACATTAGATCAACGTGCTGGACAGCCGAGGCCACATTCACTTCCTGAGGGGGCGTGGTCAGACAGCTCATTGTCATTTAAAGGCACAGACACAGAAAACAGCCTGTTCTGAGCAGGGCTGAAAAAGAGGGGTTTACAGGCAGACCAAAATCTGATTTATAAGTGTTTTTATGAGCAATAAACTTTAAAGACATGTTTTGGGGACCTCTTAGACCAATATATATTGATGAAAAAGAGCAGAATATGTCACCTTTAATTCTAATGTTTACAAGGGAGACTTGAGACGACTGGTGAGCAACAGCAAAACATTTATTCACACCGTCTGAGGAAAATATTACAATTGAAGATAGCAGCAATTCTTAAATTCCTCTTTGGAGAGATACTTGGAGAACAGCCACAATACATGGACTCAAGTTTCTGATAATCCTAAATATAATGCCTGGTGAAATAATCACATACAGAGAAATAAAGTAACAGACGTTTACACTGTTGGATTGTGTCAAATATGGTCTGAAGAATCTCCCGTGTGGACACTTTAGTCTGTAAAAGTATTTTTAATCAGATAATGACACATGATGAAACTGGTGCTAATCCTCACTCTAGTGTTTCTGCTGACAGGAAGTGAAGGTTTGTAAATGTTACACTGAAGCTGGATTCTGTTGAAGTGTGTAAGTGCGAGGTTTATAAGCGTATAAAAAAACACTGTCATTATGAAAATATATCTTTCCTTCATTGCATATTTGAAAAGTGACGGGCTTCATCGTGAAGACAGATTAGTAAAACAGCATATTACACCCTGTTACAGTGGGGAGATACACTCTGCTTTACTCATGTTCAGGTTCTAGTGTGATTAAAGATACTTCTATAGAGTCACTGCAGCCCGGTCAACACTGCTGAGCCTCATCTGGAGCCCAGTCCCAGCGCCACACATGCAGCATGTGGTCATAGAACGAGCAGCTCGCCAGCAGACAGGACTGCGACGGGGCGTCCTTATTTAAGTCGAGGACCGGGCCTACAGCGGGGGCGGTAGACGGTGGCGTGATGTCCTCTGGGATGTACCGTCCTGCATCGTCCTCCAGGGAAGTGTCAAAGCTGGCGGTAGGAGATTCGTACTGAATCCTCAAGTGTGCTCCGCTCTCTGCAACGCTTCTTTTTGGTTCTGCGGCAGGAGGGGAGCAGGGGGCCGGCTCCTCCAGGGACAGCCGGGACCAGTCCGCTCCGTATGCTAAGGAGTTGTGGAGGATGTAGGAGGCTGCTATGGGACATGGTCCTCCTGCAACCTCTGGACGATGATAGAGAACATTAAGATGGTTTAAAACAAATAATGGATACTTAAAACAGAAATTAAGACTTCATTAAGCATGACGGGAACACAACAGTTCATACTAACACAACGTTAGCAATGCAAACACAAAAAGGGCGTCTTTGTGTTTGGATTTATATTTAACATTTAGATTTATATTTAACAATTAGATTTATATTTAGCATTTGGATTTATATTTAACAATTAGATTTATATTTAACATTTATATTTAAATTTAACATTTAGATTTATATTTAATATGTTTATTTAACATTTGGATTTATATTTAACAATTAGATTTATATTTAAAATTTATATTAAGATTTAATATTTGGATTTATATTTCACATTTAGGTTTAGATTTAACATTTGTATTTATATTTAACATTTAGGTTTAGATTTAACATTTGGATTTATATTTAACAATTAGATTTATATTTAATATGTATATTTAACATTTGGATTTATATTTATATTTAACAATTAGATTTATATTTAAAATTTATATTAAGATTTAACATTTGGATTTATATTTAACATTTAGGTTTAGATTTAACATTTGGATTTATATTTAACATTTAGATTTATATTTAGCATTTGGATTTATATTTAACAATTAGATTTATATTTAAATTCATATTTAGCATTTGGATTTATATTTAACATTTATATTTATATTTAGCATTTGGATTTATATGTCACATTTAGATTTAGATTTAACATTTGGATTTATGCGCAGAATTTAAAAAAACGGCGCCCCATGCATAGAAGTTGAGGGACACTCATTTGATTGACATCAACGTGAAATAGTCAGATTATCAGGAGAAAATGTTAAAAAGCAGTAGACTCCTGCCTAAATCAGGAGTGTTGGCAGGTCTGGTCAAAGGTATCAAAGCTGTGCATGTCTAACTCTAACCCAGCTGATAAAGCAAGGTTTGTTTTAGGGCTGTATGTGATTAACAAGTCAGTGAATGAAACACAGTTTGTAAACTAGTCAGTAAGATGTTGATGGCTGCATCCACCTGTCAGACACAGTTTCTGTTCAGTCCCTGAGAATAAACCAAACATCAACTCAGCAACAACAATCCCATCTCTGATCCACACTGACCTAAGGGCTGCTTGCAGTTAAGGATGTGGAAGTCATTGTGCATGCAGGCTGCCAGCAGCAGGTGCTGATCGGTGGGATGCCACTTCAGCCTCCACACTCCTCCCCCTGTGTGAGTCCCACTGAGAGGATGCCGCATGTTCCTTTCATCCCACAGAAAAACCTGCTCATCATAACTGCAGAGAGAGAGAGAGAGAGAGAGAGAGAGAGAGAGAGAGAGAGAGAGAGAGAGAGAGAGAGAGAGAGAGAGAGAGAGAGAGAGAGAGAGAGAGAGAGACGGACGATCATGTGACTGAAGGAATGAGCATGAGTAGAGAAAGCAGAGGAAGTAAACAGGAGAACATTTGGCCCTGTTATCGGTATTATTTACCTGCCTGTCGCCAGGATGTGCTCTCGGTGTGGGCTGCTGTGGATACTGCATACTCCCATTGAGTGCCTGAGAACAGATCAGAAACTGTTGCTGGGCTTTGCTTAAAGCAATCATCCAAAATGAGTGGGATGGCAGACACCAGTGCTCACCTTTTACTGGTGAAGGTGGGACAGGAGGGACCGGCCCTGAGATCCCAGCCTTTGAGTTTGCAGTCATCTCCACCTGTAGAGGAAAAACAGAAACACATTAGAGGAAGAATAAAGAGATACAGAAATTTTAAACATGACTGACAAACTTTTATACACATGTGGCGTTGGGCCAGCAATACATGTGTTGCTGGTCCTGAAGGAAAATATGTTGTAGTCCAAATATCCTGGCAACATTTCATTAAGAAAATTTAATTTGCTTCATGAAACATGTAATACTGTTGCAGTATCACCTAGGGTGCATTTGGCTGGCACGATAAAGTGCTTTGTTCTTCAGTTTAATTCCAACATAGTCACTGCAATTAAAAAATTATTATATATGTATGTATACAGAAAAAATAAAAAAATAAAAAAAAATATTTATAAAAATAAAAAAAATAAAAACAAAAAAACATTTTTTTTTAAATAAAAAAATAAAAATGAAAATAAATCAATTCAAACAAGAATAAAATTTGTAAAAAAAATACAAAATAAAATTATATAGAAAAAATAAATATATAACTAAAATTAAATATATATAAAACAAAAATAAATTAAATATAGACAAAAATACAAACATATAAAAATTAAAAATTAAAAAATTAAACATAGAACAACAAAACATTTCATTAAATAAATAAATAAATAAAACCAGTGCAGAGGCAGGGATGGGTTTCTCACTTATCACTGGGAGTGTGTGTGTGTGTGTGTGTGTGTGTGTGTGTGTGTGTGTTTGTGTGTGTGTGTGTGTGTGTGTGTGTGTGTGTGTGTGTGTGTGTGTGTGTGTGTGTGTGTGTGTGTGTGTGTGTGTGTGTGTGTGTGTGTGTGGGGCTGACTGATTGCCTAATGAATATCACCCGCAACTGCCTGTGAATCTGTTGCCTTGTGCAGGGAGAGAGGAGGCAGGGTGCTGATATTTCTGTTCGGTTTCTGACAGTTCAGTTCTGCAAGTCCATTTCCACAAAATGTATGTTTGAAAGTATGTTTTATCGAGAAGGTCAAATAAACACCCTCAAATTGCAGTACAACTTCATGTTTCCTCCGTTGGAGTCAGCGCGTCAGACAGATCCCTGTATTCCCCTCTCTGTGACTAATTTAGTTTTGATAGTCACTCAACAACCAGAATGGACAGAATAACCAAATACAGAAAAGTTGTTTAGGTGGGGCCTTGCAGTATTAAATATGTGACAGATTTCCTCTTAAAGTGTGTTTGTAGTACCAGAGTAAACCAGCTGAGTGTCCCAGTAGGAAAAGGCCGAGATCCAGGCCTCAAAGTCGTGAGCCTTCCACTGTGACAGAGAGGTCAGACTGCCTGCAGCCGGCTTGAGCACACTGACGCAGCCTGCAGAGTCACTGCACACCACCCGCACATCACTGCTGCTGACACAAACAGAGGCAGGTTAACACGATGACCAGAAACACGCCCCACTGGACCACTTTTTTAAAACTGTGCAGGATTTTACAACTCTTTAATCAGATGGTTAAAATTAAGAGGAGAAAGATTCTTAGTTAATTAGTTTTGGATAGCTCATTTCTATATTCCCTCAGACTGCACTGTAGGTGATTTGTGAGTTGACTGAACGTCTCACCTGTCCATTCTCCCCGTGGACCAGTCTAATGACAGAGCCAGACGGTCCACTCCAACCTCCAAGCTGCTGAGAGACTGCAGACTGCGGCCTCCTTCCTCCTGGATGCAGAAAACAGCATAAACACAAGTCAGAACAAGTCTAATGCACATAATGACACACGGAGTAAACACACACATCCTGCAGCGTTACATTACATCAGCAGGGACGATGCATTCATGTTACACTGATGTGAAGGGCACAGCGACGTGATCCTGATGCATGTTCAACCTGTACAGGACTTCTTCATATAAACAGAGACTCCAGACCTTCATACGCTTCACTAACAGAACTGAGAGTGATACAGGGCAGCAAAGGGCTTTATCTTCTCTCTAAGTCTTGGTCACAGCAAGTTGAAAACACTCTGACATGCCTAAGTATTGAGGAAGTAACAAACCATGAATCTTATTGTGTTTAACAGATAGAGAAACAAAGACAAACTCGCTATGCCACATATACCGCTCACTGAGGAAGAGAGACACAGGAGTCAGGTTTATCCAGGATTCTTGCAGTCGTAGAAATGTCTTTTAAAATCTGTTTTCTAGGCTTTGAGATGTTCATGAAAACAAACGTTTCAACTGCATTAAACATGTAAAGTAAATCACCTGAATGTCTCAGTCTCAGCAGATGTATGTCTAACATGAGTCTGGTCTTGCTGGAGGTTTCTGCCTGTTAAAGGAAGTTTGTCCTTGCCACTGTAACTTGCTAAATGCTGCAAAGTGCTCTGCTCATGGTGGATTAAGATGAGATCAGACTGAGTCCTGTCTGTAAGATGAGACTGGATCTTATCCGGTCTTGATGTTGGGTCTTTGTTAATAATAGAACATAGAGTACGGTCTAGACCTGCTTTCAGAGAACATTTGTTGGGATTTGGTTCTTTATAAAATATGGATTATTCATCAGTCTGTAGAAATGATGCTCATGTGAAAAAGTGAACCTCTCTGTTTGATTCGTGGTCATCATTAGACTATCATAAAATGATGACACCTTAAATCTTCCTTGAATGTGACATGAAGGCTGAAAGTAGCTTTAATTTATGATTTAGTGTGTGGTGTTTGTTCTGCTTTAATAAGTAGGTGCTAAAACATACACCATGGTATGAGAAATGATGCCCCCAAAGGACAGCCAGACCCCAAACCTTCGCTCTGGTTAATGTGGGAGAACGTTGTGCCATGTGTTTTCCAGCGCTGCCAGGATAACCTCAATTTGTCATCAACATTTAAAGCCTTTGCGGTGTTTTATGTGGTACACTTGAGGTTTCTGGAGGTGGTGCATGCGCCTCAGGTTTATTTTTAAGTCTTAATGAATAACAAAAAAAAATTCAAATTGTGTTAAAGACCTTACTTTAATAATAACGGGATAGTCTCTGCCTTGCTGCATTTTAGGCAGTCAGGTTTAGTTGATATTTCTCTGGTTGGTTGCTTCACTTAGAGTGAGTCAGCACTTTTCAACTTGGATTCTTCTTTACTTTTGGCTTTGGTCACACACACACAAACATCAGCTAAAGATATCCCAGGTGGTGATTCTTCTGATGCCACACTTCTCACCTGACTGTTAGAGAGTGTGTACAGCTGCACCTCTCCACTGGCCATAGCCATCCCAAGCACTGGCTCCCCCGCCAGAGGAACGTGACACCTGAGAAAAAACAAACGAAAGATTGAAGAATAAGGAGGCAGAAGGAGGAAGGCGGAGACATCAAATCAGATCTTTCTTACCATTTCATGTCTAAAATTGCAGCTGTGTCCATGCGCTGCAATTCAGTGAGAGGAGGGCTCACTGCTCCCTCTCGACGGAATTCAAACATGTACAAGCGACCTGTTCGACTCGTGGTAGCATCCTTCTCGCCTGTCTGCAGTGAGAGGGGGAGAGGAACAGGCATCAGGCATGTGGCAGCAGATATGAATGGTCTCAATGTCACTGTTGCTGCTGCACTCATCTAACTCATCATACAAGGCGATGGTGGACAGATCAAACAAATCAACATCGCCTATTTGGCTGTCTTATCTGCTGTGGTGTTTTCTCTCAGTGCTTTATCACACTCTTCATCTCATTAGTCTTCACATATCTACTCCCTGAAATAGGAGTGAAGCCGTGTGGATCGGTCCCCCTCTCTTTATTCAAAGTACTTTACAAGGAACTTACTGGACACAGGCGGCTACTTCATGTGCATGGTATTACTATAATCCTAGTCACACACCTCTACTCTGCACAATGCAGAATCAGATCATCAGATTGTATTATATTGCTGTTTTGATATTTTAATTAAACAAACAGCACATTTAGAAACATGCACCCAGTTAGCTGTTCAGTAGATTTTAGAGGGGGCTTCAGTATATAAGATAAGATAAGATAAGATACTCCTTTATTCATTCTGCAACGGGCAAATTCATGGAGTTACAGCAGCAAACAAGAAGGTGTACAGTACAAGAATATATATATATATATATAAATAAATGTCCATCAGAGACGACAGCTTGGCCAGGATATTGGATCACATCCACTCAGGAAGTGGATGTGACTCGGCTGTCCAGCACGTTGATCTAATGTTTACATGTTGGCTGAATATACACGGCTGCTCACAGACCCGCGTTACTTCAACCCTCTGAATCTGATCCAGAATCTGATCCTGATGGAGAGGCGCCTGCAGCAGGACCTTTCTGAAGGATTGGTCACAGATTTAGTGTTTCTTGTTGTTTTATTTGTCGGTATGTCGACGTGTGTCTTGGTACACAGCTACAGCTACGAACATGTAGCTATGTGGCTATGCTAACTAGCGCTAGCACTTATCCATGACAAATAAAAATCATCCACTAGATCTTCAAATCTGCAGACGTGGGGAGTAAAACCGACCTTTGTGTTTATTAAGACAGCCTACAACTAGCATGCCTCCCTCCTAAGCTCCTTGTTAGCACACATTTATGCAGGTAATGAAAAACAGAGGAGGGATTCAGTATTATTTTATACAGTCTATGGGCTGAACAAGCTCCGAGCTCTGACTCCGTGACAGACCGGATATTGTTGTTACGTAACAAAAACACTGAAGTCTGAAACGGCTGGTTTCACACACATTTACAGAAAGGTGGAGAAATCAGAACAGGGGCAGAATGGATTCTTTTCATTCTCGGGGGGTTTGTAGACATGCCAGGGAAACATATTTCAGGTAGAGAACCATTAAAAAGTCCATTTTGCATGATATGTCACCTTTTACAGTCGTTTTCAAATTTGTCAAGAAGTCAGATAGTGAATATATTTCTTCAACTGTGTGGTTAAAAGGATGCTTTTCAAATTACATTACGTTAGGATCGCCTCATGAACTGGCCTGCCTGCTCACCCGATCTCAACCCGACTGAGAACTTGTGGTCAAGATCATTTACAGTAATGGCAAGAAATACAGCTCAAAGATGCTCTCTTTGGAAAGCCATACAAGGTACAGCTCACAGAGTCAGCAGAGAAGTCATCAGAAACCTCACTAAATCAGTTTACAGTGACCTCTGACCCTCACTGAAAGAAAAGGAGCTTATATTGGATATTTGAGAAAAACTTTAGATTTGAAATGTCTCAAAGACATTAACAGTTTTATTTTGTACACAAATGTAAAGAAAACTGTTGTTTTTGTTGAAGTTTGAATACAGTTGTAGTAAATATTATTATTTACAATCAATAGAACGTTTAAAATGGTGCTTAGTTCTTAATTTTCACAAGTTATATGCTCTTATCACCAACTTGCATAATAATTTGGCACGCTCATTTCTGCAGATTCTGCATTCATTTAAAAATACAGCCGACGTAATTTGAAAAGCATCATTTTAACCACACAGTTGAAGAAATATATTCACTATCTGACTTCTTGACAAATTTGAAAACGACTGTTAACATAGTTTTTAACATTCACAAAAATACTCAAGTGCCTAATAGTTGTGCACGCAGTGTATATGTCACCAAACCCCAAACCAGAGAGAACAGAATTTTCAGTTTCCAGCATTCCAGATGGAGGTTATCCTGTTACTGAATCTAACACTGCCTTCATATATTCTGCTTCTGCTGCTATCTGAGGTGGAGAACACAACAAGTGATTGTTACAGTAGGACTACAGATGCTTTAAACTAGATTAAGATATATTTCTGAACATTTAAAATGTAAAAATCAGTGCACACACACAAGCAGTGAAGAGATAGATGGAACTCGTGAATGTTCCCACAGGTCAGATTTGTGACAGTGTAAGTGTGAGATCTCACCCCTTTCTGCAGCTGATAGGTCCCACACACCAGGATGTCGTGGTGAGGTGAGACAGGGCACCATTCCACGGAGTCAGCACTCAGCTCTGTGTCAAACACCTGCAGGTTTCTGGTCCTCGACTTACAAGCCATGACAACAGTCTGCTCAGCATACCGTTACTGCGCCGAAGAGCTGAAAGGCACAATTATATGTATATTATTATTCACATTATGTATTCAGACCTGTTTAAAGAGCCACATTAGAGATTGAGGTGGACTTTCTCTCGTGTTCTCCTCGGGTTCTGTGAGCTAGCTTAATAATCTGTTAACTTCAGGTTAGCTAACAGGCTAAAGTTCCTCACAGCAGCAACAAGAGGATCAAACTCCCCCAGAAAAGACTCTCCTCACGGGGTACAGATATTCAGAGGACGGTGAACACGTCCAAACACAACTTTTCATTAATATAAACTTAAATGAATCAAGAAACATCAACTCAGTCTCAGTTACACTCACATGTGAGCCAGATCCAACAATAGAGATCCAACCGTCCGAGTGGAGGAGCCGGTGCGTCTTTACGTCATTACGTCATCGCAGGGATAAAGGGTGCGTTCAAGACCCTCTGCGTCAAAACAACAACAGCCACCACAGGGGAGTGTGGCCATAGACCAGGCATGTCCAAAGTACGGCCCGGGGGCCAATCGCGGCCCAACATCCATTTATTTATGGCCTCAAGCTTCCATCTTAAATTGTGCGATAAATGACATAACTTTTGGTTTGATATTAAAAAATAAAAGTGATTAAGTCTGCTGTAACATACTCCTGTGCCTCTCAAAATTCTTCATTCATAAAAACAGGACTATGAAATAAGATAAGATAAGATAAGATATTACTTTATTGATCCCCGGGGGGAAATTCAGTTGTTACAGCAACCCAGACATAAGTACAATCAAGAAGAAGTTTCAATAAGTACAAAATAAGTACAATAAGTACAATAAGTACAAAATAAGATAAAAAATAAAAATAAATAAATAAATAAATAAGTACAAAATAAAAAATAAAAAATAAATAAATAAATAAAAAAAAAAATAACATAAAATAAATAAAAAATAAAATAAAAATAAAAATAAGTAAAATAAAATAGATAAATAAAGCTAGAATACAATTTAGATATATACAATGTTACAAATGAAATTTAAATTAAATAGCAGTAATTACAGGCAGTATTAAAAAATGTTTCAGTAGTGACAGGTTGACATGGTGTGATTATGGTTGGTAATGACAAATTAAGCAATAAATAGAAGAATATTTGTATGTAATATGACTATGGGTTGTACTTAGAATAGTAATGTAGTTTAACAAAATATAATATAGCAAGATAATTATATAATACAGTATATTATACATTATAATGCCAGCAGCAGTCAAGAGAGAGTTCAGGATGGGATGATGGAGTGTGACAGACAGAGCAGGGAGGGGGGGTGGTGTCAGTGTCTCCCCCCAAGTTTGTTGTTTTTCTATATTAATTCCAAATAAACCTAAAATCATTGAAAATAATGAAAGGACCAAGAGCACTAAAAATATACGATTCCCTAAAATCGATGAAAAAAATGATTCCCTCTCCCTACTCAACTTATTTTATTATTTATTTTCTATGTATGTATAATTTTCTCATTTACATTCAATTCCCAACTGAATCTGTATTGTTTCAGAGTCATTAATGATTGTTTATGTATGATGCTCCTTCTGAATGTACACATTGTTTGTTCTGTACATCTATAATAAAGTTGAAAAAAAAAGTGTAGCACAATCATAGACTGTATGAATAAAGTACAATTCTTCTTCTTCTTCTTCATGTATCTTTAATGGCGGTTGGCAAACAGCTTTTTGTAGCATTCCCGCCACCTTCTGGACTGGATATAGAACAGGATATTTTAGGCAGTAGAAATAATTAAATAATAAAATTGAATGAAAAAGACAACCAAACAAACAAAAAAAAACACTAAGCTAAACTAAATAAATTAAAATAAATAATAAATAAAAGACAGCATATTTACACTTAAGACCTGATAAGCATTCGTGGAGGCTAAGGGAGTTATTTGAACTAATCAATATCAAGAAACTAGAAATAAAGAAATGATTTCAATTTAAATAAACGTTACATCTAGGGTCTTCATTTCGAAGATTATCACCTAAAGTCAGTCTTGGTGAGCTATTCTTTCTCACTACTGGTAGACTCATACAGTCTGTGGGATGTTTCCAAAGCGAATGTATAAGAAATGCTTTAAAAAGTGTGATATTCTCATACTGGAGTCCTCTTTTAAATATTGTTGTAACTACTCACTGCGAGCACTAGATGGCAACAAACAACAGTGCCACTCGATAAACAGATTTCAATTAATTTTGAGACATCAATTGACTCATAATGATTCAAATACAAACAATCTGATGTTTATTCAAGCACCACAAGTTTATTTCAAGTGACAGACTTCCGACAAACATATTAGGCAACTATATCTCTCATTCATCATAGTTGATCTTTTATTTTTGGGTTAAACTAACACACTTAATACTCTAAAGTTCCCCAACACAATTAGTTAAGTTTTTGTTAATACAATCATAGCATTTTTCATTGAAATGAAATTCTATTCACATTTTTTTCCCTTTTTTAAAGATAAAAACAGAGAAGCGAATGTCCATTTTTTAAATTCCCTGTTGCACTGAATTATAAATAGCTTACTATAAATTATTGAAACCTATTCATATTCAGAATTAGTTTGAAATAACTCTAATATTTATTGTAATGACCCTTTTGTGACTTGGAAACTGTTTTGAATTAAAATATGGTTTCTGATTTTGTTTAGCTGCCAGTGCTTTTTGTGAATTTCTTCACTTCTGATCTTCCTCCAGTTGTTTTATTCATAAGAGCAGCGTTTAAAGAATACTGTTTGGAAAATGTTTTAATCATTAAAAATCAGAATTGCACCCACCTGTTTAACCAGTTTAACCTGTTGCCCTCTTGCAGACGCTTCAAGTCACATAACGCACGGACAGTGTCTTTCCCATCACAACACTAAACACCCACAAATATAAACAAACCACTCATGTGCAATATTACTGTGCAATAACTTCATATCATGTCTGATATTTAACCAAATACCTTTCCCCCCTTACCCGACTGGATATTTGTTTTGACAGTATATTTTAAATTTATATGTTTCTAGCTGTTTTTATGTATTACATGCCGAGGAGCAGTGCTTCTCTTTTCATTGTACACTATACATAACACATAGAGGGTACAAGAATAAAAAACTAACAGTTAAGTCAATCTCAGTATTTTCTAAAAGGAGCTTTCTCCTACACTCATATGAGTGGAGAAGAGCAATACCATACAGCTTTGAAATTAGTAGAATATAAACTTGTTGAAACCCTTAAAACCTTAAGTCTTTTTTCATTCTCCATTTGTCTTTTTTCTATTTCTTAAATAATTTTGACGGCCCTGATATAAGGGGTAGAATAAGTGCCATCTGGATGCCCACAAAAAAGCTAAAACGCAGAAAAAGTGCCCCATGTCTGCCCCTTAAATTTATGAAAAATAGAAAAAGTGACCTCTGGATGTCCCTTAAATGTATCAAACATAAAAAGTTCCCTCTGAAAAGATATCTCAGTGTGCCCCATCACCACAGCCAACCCTACCAAATATAACATTGTTGCTATAATACTGGTTTAGTTGCATTAAACAAAAATACATGCTTAAAACTATCCTGGTTAACTGACTCAAATCTAAGCCACATATCAATATTATTATTATTTTTTTTTTACAATTTCTCCAAATGTAACTGCACAATATTGACCTTCAGACTGTCCACCTCTTTAAACAAGATTATTTGAAGCCAAGTGACTTGTTCAATAACAATAAGGGGGCATTATTTGGTCTAATTTAACCTTATGAAGTCAAATACTTTCAATCAGATTCAGCCACACTAGATGCCATAAGAAAATCTGACAATTCCCCACTTTAGGCATGAGACGTGTGTCTCACGGAGCCCAAAAGAATTTCCAGAAAGGAATTCTGAATGTTTGTTTATTCATTCAGACAATTTTAGTTATCTTATTGCAGTTATAACGAAACAAAAGAAAAGCGTAGTAGAAAACACATTTTATTTCAGGCCCACTCTTTCTGCTCAGGAGACTCAGGTCTTTTGGTGTGGAGGGGGCTCTTCTGAAGTCCTTCTTTGACTCTGTGGTGGCATCAGCCATCTTCTTTGGAGTGGTCTGCTGAGGAAGCAGCATCTCTGCTGCCGACAGGAAGAAGCTGAACAGACTGGTGAAGAAGGCCAGCTCTGTCCTGGGCTGCCTGCTGGACTCTGTGGAGGTGGTGGCTGACAGGAGGATGATAGCAAAGCTGTCTTCTCTAATGGACAACACGTCACACCCCCTCCAGGAGACCATAACAACATGAAGTAGCTCGTTCAGTGACAGACTTCTTCACCCGCGGTGTCTCACGGGGAGATACTGCAGGTCTTTTCTTCCTGCAGTGGTCAGACTCTATAACCAACAATATGTGTGTGTGTGTGTGTGTGTGTGTGTGTGTGTGTGTGTGTGTGTGTGTGTGTGTGTGTGTGTGTGTGCGTGTGTGTGTAAAATATGCTAATCTTTTACCTCTTTAATTTTAATTTGAATTGCTAATAACTTTTTAATAATTGTTCTTTATAGGCTCTTGTTTGCTTTATATATTTATTTTGCACTTTGTCTACTTTGTTACTGTGACACTTGAATTTCCCCGTTGTGGGACGAGTAAAGGACTCTCTCTCTCTCTCTCAGTAAGGGACCCACTTGGGCCCAAGGTAGTCAGTCCCACTTTCCCACTATGACGCCCTTGCTCGTTGCACCTCAAATGTATAAACCATAGAAAAAGGACCCTCTGGATGCCCCCAAACTATATAATACGCACAAAAATGCCGTTCTTGATGCCCCTGTAGTTCATTATGTTATGTTAAATATGTAATATAGTCAATAATATGTAAATAAATTATTTTTGTGTTTTCCTTTTTCATAATTTAGGTTCCAAATGGTCTCATAAATATTCAGCAGGATGCAGGGACTGAGCGTTAGCTGCTAAATGTCAGTGGAAACCTCTCAGTCCTGCTGGACATGGACTTCATTTGCTTTTATAGCCTGTTACATCAGTGACGTCACACGGCCCAGTCCCCCCCCGCGGTCACGTGACTCTTGGCGTGTACCATCATCACATCCAGCCGCTGTGTCGTGTTCTCTGCCTCATATTAACGTTAAGGTGTTTAAACAGATATTAAAACAAACAGGATGGACTTTAACGTGAAGAAGTTAGCCTCAGGGGCCGGCCTGTTCTTCACTCGAGCTGTCCAGGTAAGAGAGCTTCTCCTCGGGCTGCTTCTCATTCTGACAGCCAGCTGTTACTATCACCAATATTAGCTACAGTTACCTGACTCTGCTGGGTTTTGGACTTCCAAGCAAACATAACTCAAACTCAGACACAGATAACCGAGCATGTTTATCACCAGGTAACAGTTAAGGTGACAGTTAAGGTGATATTAGGCCTACATGGGGACAAACGGCGCTGTCCAGATGCTACAGCTGGCTGTGTTGTTAGCTAACTCGTCCAGTAACGTTATCTCTCAGGGAAAGCAGACGAGCAGGTCTGTAGTGAGTGTTATAAACAGAGTTAGTCTCCAGATTGAAGTTAAAGTGTGTTTTATTCATTAAATGTCCTTTATGTGGATCAGTTTGAGGGGGAGAGGGGACACGGAAACTGCTGTCAGACAGAGCCTGATGTGTAGGTCGTGAACCGGACCCTGCACGACGCCGTGACGTCATCACGTTCACTCTCAGCTGACAGTGTTAACTGATGAACAACATTGGACTTATGGACAGACATTAACTACAATAGCTGTCCCTATGACTTTCACCTGGCCTCTCTTATTATAAAGGTGA
The DNA here is from genome assembly GCF_009762535.1 of Notolabrus celidotus. Lineage (NCBI taxonomy): Eukaryota > Metazoa > Chordata > Actinopteri > Labriformes > Labridae > Notolabrus > Notolabrus celidotus. Next base: position 34,712,676 of record NC_048280.1, on the reverse strand, counting down.
ACTAATGTGTCAACTAGGGGTGTAACTAGGGAGGGGTACCTTTCACACTTGAACCGATACGGTACCGATACCTGGTACTTGGGAATCGGTACCGGTACTCAACGGTACCAATTTTCGGTACTTTTGTGTTTTTATGTGGTAATAAATGTTAATTTATTTAATTATAAAATCACAAATTTGTTTAATTTAACATATTTATTTCATTTAACATGAAATGAACAGAAACAGGATTATATAGGTGATTAGATATATTAGCTGACACGTGCTCATGGCGTCTAATTGCTCTTTCAGGAGTTTATCAATGAACACACGTGAACGCCTGCGGATGGGAGAAAGTCAGTTCTCTGTCTCTTTATAATAACAGGACACACAACTTACTTGCTGGTCATTCACACACACAGGAGCGGTTATAAAGAGGGCAGATAGTCGGAGCGAGAGAGTCTCAACTTAATCCTCCTGCAGCTCTCTTAATTTGGGATATAAACAAACAAGTAAACAACAATTAATGAGCCGAGTTTTGTCCTAGTCTCTGATTAAAAATGCTGCTGCTGCAGCAGGAACACTGTAAGAGGCGCCTGGATGGTCGGCGTTGTGTGAAATCCATAGACTGTATAAATAATGGACATAGTATCCGTGAGGTCACCTATCTGTTCCTGATCGCTGTTTTGAAGCCAATCGACGGCAGCAGCCATATTGGAAATGCGGAACTCAACCAGGCAGTGTGACATAAAGAGGCGGGGTTTGAGCCTCCTAGCCAACAGCTATGTCAAGTCAGTCATGACCTTATTTGGGCAATAACTCGTAATCTTGATATCTTCTGAACCCAATCAATTTCTTACCTTTTAAAATGATGTTAGATCGATATATGTCATCCAGAAGGCCAACTTGCCGAGCACAGATCGATGTAGTCAGATCATAGGAATATAAATCAATGTATTAGATGAATCGTTACACCCCTAATGTCAACTGCATGGTGTCAACACATTCAAACCAGAGTGACATGTGTACCTCAGAACTTCACCCTTGAGACTTCTGTCTGTGTGTGTGTGTGTGTGTGTGTGTGTGTGTGTGTGTGTGTGTGTGTGTGTGTGTGTGTGTGTGTGTGTGTGTGTGTGTGTGTGCTCTGCCTCAGTTCACAGAGGAGAAGCTGGGACAGGCGGAGAAGACAGAGTTGGATGCCCACTTTGAGAGCCTGATGAGCCGTGCAGACTGCACCAAACACTGGACTGATAAAATCTACAGACAGACTGAGGTCCTGCTGCAGCCCAACCCAAGTACGACTTCAGTATAACTTTTACATCAACATAGATAGGAAGTGTACTTTTAGGATGCATGTTTTTTGTTCCTCAAAATAAGAGTCAGTAGCGCCGAGATCAAAACACAGCAGATGACATGCCACTAGCTACAGAGTGGCATGCCACGTCTATGTCGGCATTTGCCGGGGTTGGCGGTCTGCCACAGGAGTAGCTCCCATCACATGTTGGTCCTCAGTGGCCTGCCCAGTCATCCAGGTGCCTCAAAAGGGAAAGGCCAGTGGCTGTCATACCAGCACCACCCATGCTCCACCCCCATAATGATTATTAAAATATGCACTAGAGGTTTTGCTTTACGTCACTTAGTGCCACAATTTTATACATGAAAATATATCTTTATTGACAGTTAGTGAGGGCTGCACGGTGGTGCAGTGGGTAGCGCTGTTGCCTCACAGCTAGAAGGTTCCTGGTTCGAATCCCTGGCCGGGCAGGTTTTCTGTGGAGTTTGCATTTTTCCCCGTGCATGCGTGAGCTCTCTCCAGGTACTCCAGCTTCCTCCCACAGTCCAAAAACATGCTCACTGAATGGTTGTCTGTCTCTCTGTGTTAGCCCTGTGATAGGTTGGTGACCTGTCCAGGGTGTACCCTGCCTTCCGCCCAAAGCCAGCTGGGATAGGCTCCGACCCCCGTGACCCCTAACGGGATGAGCGGTCAAGACAATGGATGGATGACAGTTAGTGAAACACGTGATGTAAATTAACCAATGGTTATCTCTTTGGTTTGAGTGTCACGTGTTTTATAACGTTTATCCAGCACCGCTGTGATGACACATAAAATAATTACAGAGATATCCTTGCAGAAATGATCTCTATACCAGCATGTCGTTCCAAAACTAGGGGCAGCTGCACCTGGCAGACTTCCAGCCCCTGCATATGCCCTGACATCGATTTGGCATGCCATCTGCTGTGTTTCGATCTCACTGTCACTCATTAGAGTTTTGGTATGTAACACAAACAGGGTTAAAGAAGTTAATTTACTCAACACTACACCTGATAAACTAAAGCTGAACTTCAGAAAACTGTTGGAAAAATGACACATATTCTTCTGACTCACTCTGAATCTTCAAGAAAACAGTTACTGAAGTTGTAGAAGTAGTGATAGTAATTTTAGCACAAGTGGTAAGATAAGATAACATTTTATTGATCCCCGGGGGGAAATTCAGTTGTTGCAGCAACACAGACACAAGCACAAATCGATACGTTTAAATAAGTAAAAGTAAGAAAATAAAAGTAGATACATAAAGATAAGAATAAAAATGAAATGTATATACCAATGTTACTCATGGTTTCAATAGCTATAACTACAGGCAGTATTCTTTATAAAATCACGCCCCCCCCCCCCTACAGGCCATGTAAAAGAATGCAGGCTGACTTCACTTAAAGGTACAGTGTGTAGAAGTTTGCAGCATTCATCAACAGATTTGGTGAAAATGAGATATAATATTCACAAGTATGTTAAAATGTGTGTTTATACTCACATATATAAAGCTATAATTCTCTTTTTATAAACTTTGAATAAGTATGTTTATTATTATACTTTATATATACTTTATTATTATTATACTCATGAACCGCCATTATGTTGCTACAGCAGCTCAGAGCGGACAAAAAGAGGAAAACATTTTGTGGGAGGACCACGGATATTATAGACTACATAATCCAAAATAAAAGAAAGAAAACTGGAAGAAATAAAGCAAAATCGGGACGGACAACAACAGAATACTAGAGTTACATCAACATAGATAATGGACGTAGTATCTCTGACGTCACCCATCTGTTTCTGAAACGCTGTTTTGAAACTGATCGTTGGCGGGAGCCATATTGGAAATGCTGAACTCAACCTAACTTCTGTTGAGCGATTATGACGTAAAGAGGCGGGGCTTTGAGCCTTCTAGCCAACAGCTACAATGTTCTCGCCTGTCAATCAAGTCAGCTGTGAATGGAAATCTCTTAATCTTAAAATCTTATCAACAAAATACAGTGTGTGCCGATTGAGAAATGCGCTATCCAGACTACACTCGTTTTTTTGAACCAGGCTGTAAACGTCTGTATGTCTGCTGTAAAGATCGGCTTTTTTTAATAGGTGTGTATGTGATTTCTGGTACTTCCCGAGCCAGCCTCTAGTGGACACTCGATGAACTGCAGTTTTTAAAGGTGACATATCATGCAAAATCGACTTTTTAATGGTTCTTTACCTGAAATATGTGTCCCTGGCATGTCTACAAACCCCCCCGAGACTGAAAAAAATCCATTCTGCCCCTGTTCTGATTTTTCCACCTTTCTGTTAATGTGTGCTGAAACCAGCCGTTTCAGACTTCTGTGTTTTTGCTACGTCACAACAATATCCGGTCTGTCACGGAGTCAGAGCTCAGAGCTTGTTCAGCCCATAGACTGTATAAAATACAACTCAACCCCTCCTCTGTTTTTCATTCCCTGCACACATGTGTGCTAACAAGGAGCTTAGGAGGGAGGCATGCTAGTTGTAGGCTGTCTTAATAAACACAAAGATCGGTTTTACTCCCCACGTCTGCAGATTTGAAGATCTAGTGGATGATTTTTATTTATCATGGATAAGTGCTAGCGCTAGTTAGCATAGCCAAATAGCTACATGTTGGTAGCTGTGTACCAAGACAAACGTCGACATACTGACAAATAAAACAACAAGAAACACTAAATCTGTGACCAATGGTTCAGAAAGGTCCTGCTGCAGGCGCCTCTCCTTCAGGATCAGATTCAGAGGGTTGAAGTAACGCGGGTCTGTGAGCAGCCGTGTATATTCAGCCAACATGTAAACATTAGATCAACATGCCGGAGAGCCGAGGCCACATCCACTTCCTGAGGGGGCGTGGTCAGAGAGAAAACAGAGTGTTCTGAGGAGGGCTGAAGAAGAGGGTTCTTCAGGCATGCCAAAATCTGATTTCAAAGTGTTTTTTTGAGCATAAACTTTAAAGACATGTTTTGGGGACCTCTTAGACCAATATATATTGATGAAAAAAGCGTGATATGTCACTTTTAACACTTCCGCATTGGCTTCAATCCTCGTGGCCGGAGGTTGCTGCTTGATCTGACCGCTAGATGTCGCTAATATTCCCATTTCACAACACTGCACCTTTAAGAAACTAGGTTCTATGGTTTCACATGCATGATCCAAAATACCAACAAAATTGGACCTACATATTTCCTAGCATTACTTTTGTAGATGTGCAGTGATATGGGGGGACATATTGGAGGATAGGGAGCTCTAACTTGTGACTTTTTGATTCTCCATGCTACAGTCGATCACACTGGTGAGTATCCGGTCTCCTTATTTGAGTGCTCTGCTGTAGAAACTTTTCATGCCTTTTACTATCAGCACAGAAACAAAGTTTATGAACACTAATATATAGACAAATTATTGTTTGAACCCCCCTTTTACTCTATTTTACTGACCTTAGCTGAGCAATATAACACTCTGCAGTTGCTGTTTTTGTTTTCATAGTCTAGAAATGAAATGAAATGATATTAAGATCTGAAGAAGATTTGTTAGCAACCGTCAGTGTTAAGTCAAGACCATAAAGAGGCTGAACTGTCAGTATTTCAGGTCAAGATTCAGCAGCAGAAACACTTGTTGTAGTCAAGTCATCATTTGCCTTACACAGATAATTACAATGGCACCTTTAGTATCACTTACAGAAAGATACAGATGGTTATTGTCAGCAGTCAGAGATCTCCAGGGATTCAGTTTTGCAAAGAAGAATGGAAAGTTCAAGAAGTATGTCAACAATACTTTAAATATAAGCTTCAAATGACAGTTTAACCACTGGCAGAGATTCGACCTGGACAAAGACTCAAATTATTGAAGTATCATTTTGTTTAAATAATCAAGAAAAAAAGGCGATCTTCTTATTTATAACATCTGAAAACATTTGTGCTGATAGCAAAGTGTTGGGCTTTAGAGCAAAGGATAAAGATCCTATATTAAACAAGCCTTCTGTACTTTAACAGATGTAGCTTCTTGTTTTTCTACCACTTCCACACTTTGTACTGATCATGTTTATACTGTCATCAGATAATCCTAATCCTGATACATGTAGAAACCTATGAAAGTGTGTAGTGATGTGTGTTTGTGGAGTATTTATGTGCACATCTTTTCTTGCACAGTAGTTGTAGCTGCAGATTTCTGACCTACAGACACAGTTTTTCACAAGTAGCACGTAAAGTGTCAGCCAGTTTGTTTGTTTGCTAAACCTTGTCTTAACCCCGTTCATTGGTAAGTAATTTACTGAAGAAGAAGATGTTGATCTGAGGAAGTATTTCTAACTTAGTGATTTCTCTGATCCTTTATCAACATCCTACGGTGGCTGGGAAGTGCAATGAAAATTCACAAAGGATGAAACACTTTTACAAAGTTGGAGACAAATTTACATTTTGGAAAATATTTTTACATTTTATAAAACAAAATGACATTGAAACACTTTTAACAAGAAGAAAACAAATTTACAAAATCAGAAACACTTTTAAAGAGACGGAACATTTTTACCAGAAACAAAATTACAAAGAGCTAGAGGTGCAACGGATCATCGTTGATCTGTGATCTGTGCGGATGCCTCTCCACGGTTCGGCATGGACATGGTCCGTGGATTGGTTGATGAAAAAAAAAAAAAGTTGTGCGTGTTCACGTGATGACCGCTCGTTCAATCCACACTCACTCGTCAAGCACAGCGGTATATGGCAAGTGAAGGAGCAGAGGAACTTGAAAAACCTCCTGCATCTTGTAAGTCACATGTGTGGGAGCATTTTGGTTTCCCTGTGAAATACAGTGAATGCTGAATGTGCTTGAGCCACGTTATGAAATTCCGTCGTGCACCCACTAGACCAGAGGCCGTCAATTGGCGGCCCCCATCCGGCCGCCTATTTATGGCCCCCGAACTGTTATTCCTCCACTCTGTTTTGGTCGGGTCACTGTGTGTTAACTGGGACTTGTCTCCATGTCAATGATACACAGACAGGCTGTTACTGGGTCACTTAGAGTCCAATGCTGCGAGTTTTAACTTCCACTTTCGTTTATTGAGCAGTTCATATATTGACACTTTGCCAGCTGTAGGACCGTAGAATGCACGAAAACGGTGTGGTCAGTTTGCAGCTCAAAGAAAAGTGGACGGTGAAAATCAGCGATTGAAAGAAGAATGGAGTGAAACTTTTGAAGTTCCTCTGCTCCTTCACTTGCCATGCCATGAAATGCAGTGAATGAGGCAGGACTGGGCCCACAGATAGGGTGCTTTGCACATGCAGTACATTTACTGTTGAATGTTGTTTTTATTTAATGGGGAAAAGTTTACAGGTGTTTTACAAAATAAATGGAGGGCAAGTTATATTTGTCTTGTCTTCTTCACAATAATACATTTGTAGTAAGTAGCAGGCGGTTTCAAAAACAGCCAGCGACTGTCCTGCCAATCACAGGACATTCTGATGTGTCCTTTCAAAATAAAAGCCAAACAAAATTTGAAAAAATGATAATTCTGGATATTTCCAATCAGAGATTACGAACAAATCACAGTTTTCTCCGAGTCATTATAGTTCAGACTAATAGTGGACAACCTCATAGTGTCATTCAGCCAATTACAGCTTGATATGATGTGTTATTTTAAATATCAGCCCTCTAAAATTTGAAAAATAGCAATAATTTGGTAAATGATTTTTCCGTCAGAATCTGACGTTTTGTTCATAAAAGCGGTGCATCCTTTGTAAATTTGCATTGCACTCCCCAGCCACCCTAACGTCCAGAAAGACCTGGACAGGATGAAAATAAAAAAATAACTTCTCTATATTTTGTACCATCATTTCAGGAAAGACACAAAAACCAGATATTGTCCCATGAACCTCCTGGCTTCAACGTGCACTTGTGAAAAACATGTTCACCATAAATCCAGCTTTGTAGTTCTCAACTCATCCATCACTATTCTATCTGTGAATCATCACTCCTAATGAAAATTAGACTTTGGTGGTATTTTGAATAAAGTGATCTGGACATCATTGACCCTGTGTCATGTGACTGGCGGCTCCTGGTGCAGAATCCATGTCAAACTTTATCTACGCACCTGAAACAAACTGTCCTCTGTGACTCTGCGTCATAGTTCAGTCTGTTCTTAAGATTTATCTCACCCTATGAATAACCTCTTTCACATCAGTCATTCGTTTCAGTACTGATTGAGATGTCTGAAGGATACCACCCAAGCCTAATGGACTTTTCTGTGGTGTAATTTGCAGTTCTTGTGTGATAAGTATATGTTGGACATTTAAAGAGCACCTGAGCACTCTTATCAGATGTGATGCTTCTTTGTTAAGCCCATAATGTTGGAGCAGTCTGACTTCATTTCATCTCTTTGACTGGAGCATTTCATTGCAAAAACATGGACAGAATAACAAACCTTACCCCGTTTCTCTTGTTGTATTTTCTTGTGTTTCTTAGTCTGGTCTTGTGTCCTTGATCCCTGTGTTCCTTGTTTAGTGTGACTTCCTGTCCTTGTGTGTTTCGTTCCTTTTTGATTACCCTCATTAGTTTCAGCTGTGTCCTGTGTCCACACCTGTGTTTCTTGGACATTTTAGTACGTTCGTTTGTACCTTTTCTCACCTAATGACTCGACTATTTAATAGCATCCTCTACAGTTCACCCAACACCCTCCTCAACAAATTACAATACATTCAAAACTCAGCTGCACGCCTCCTCACTCACTCCCGCTCCAGAGACCACATCACCCCAGTCCTCCAGAACCTCCATTGGCTTCCCATCACCTCCTGAATACAGTACAAGATCCTCCTCATCACCTGCAGAGCCCTCCATAATCTAGCTCCCTCCTACCTCACTGACCTTCTGCAGCCACACAATCCCTCCCGCAACCCCCGCTCCACCAATCCCAACCTCCTCACCCCTCTCACCAAACCCAAACACCGAACCTGGGGGGGACAGGGCCTTCTCTGTCGCTGCCCCAACCCTCTGGAACCCTCTCCCCCAACACCTTAGATTCTCTCACTCACCACATTCAAATCCGGACTCAAAACCCACCTATTTATTTACAAAGGCTTTTAACCTTTAATTGATTGAATTTTTATGTTTTGTTTTGTTTCTTTCCTTTGCTTTTCTATTTGTATAATTTATTTTCTTGTAAAGTGTCTTAGAGAAACTCTTAAAGCGCTTTCATAAATAAAATGTATTATTATTAAGACCCGAGCACCGACAAGGACGGCAAAGGCTCTATTGGAACCCAAAAGATTTTTCTTTCTTTCTTTCTTTCTTTCTTTCTTTCTTTCTTTCTTTCTTTCTTTCTTTCTTTCTTTCTACCAACCCAAGTAAATTGCTTTTTTGGAGCCTTCATCATGCCCCAAAACTCACCAAAAGTTGCACATGCATCAGGATTGGCAAAAAATTTGATATTTTGATGGTCCCGTGCACAAAGTCTCAAAAATGGCTCAATAGCTCCACCTTCCTTCCAGCACCACACATACTTAACACGGTTCAACCTACATGCATGAATTTTTTTCCCATATCTATCAGGCCAAAACCTACAAAAGCGATTCCTAATGTCATAGTGAAATCCCAACAAGTCGGCCATCTTTTTTTTCTTCAGTTTTTTGCCTGATTCCCAAGGGTACGTATTTAGGGATCTTGCCCTAGGCCTGTTCTCTAATCAAGTCTAAACCACGCACATTCTATAGTAGCATTGACGATTCAAAATTGTTAGAGCCACACTGTTCAGACTAAAATTGTAGGCGTGGCAGACTTTCAGGTGGTTCCTCAAATGCACATGTCTCGCCTTAAACAGGAAATGGATTTTTGGGGGCTTTAAGATGCACGAAATCTCACCAAAACATCAGGCATTGGCTCACATGAGGTGGTGGCTCACAGGAGGCGGTGGCTGCAGGTGTGCGAGGGCCCGTTCATCGCCGCTTGTGGCTTTAATTATTATTATTATTATTATTATTATTATTATTATTATTATTATTATTATTATTATTACCTTTTGTTCTGTTATTATTAAATCTTTATTTTAGTGGAGGACCCATGTGCTGAAAATAGAGATTTAATAATAACAGAACTCACTTAAATGTCCACGAAACTGAATTCAAAAGAAAACACTGGAAACACAATAGACCGTGCAATGATCCCACACAGGACAGGGGAAACATGGGCACCACAGAGTAATCAACACAGGTGTGAACACAGGACACAGGTGAAACTAATGAGGGTTATCAAAAAGGAAACACACAAGGACTGGAAGTCAAACTAAACTGGACACACAGGGATTCAGAACTACAAAATAAAACAGGAAACACAAGACTAGACAAAGAAAACACAACAAGAGACATGGATCACTAAACACTCGAGAGAGACAAAGGAGAACTAATACAGATTAAACACAGGGAAGAACCAAGGCAAAACTGAAGATGAACTTGTGACAATTCCAGCTACAATACAGAAATGAGAGGACAGCAGGTAAATCAGTTTACATGTATATTTGAGCTGTGTCGATGACAGCATTATTAATCTAACAACATGTAACATCACTATACAGTAAGATACAGAGTTCACTTCCTAGAGACACGTTTTCAGAGTGATTTTTCTACACTCTATGCTCTGTTAAAAACAAAAAGCTTTCATAACAGATAACAGAATTTTCCAACCACTCAGCTGAAAAACACTTCACATGTAATTTCGGTTTGTAAGATTTTTCTGGCTACGATGAAAGCAAAATGTTCCCTAAATTTACATCCAAACTTTTTAAGAGCTTCCTGATCGACAAGAGGAACAAGCTGTAATCCTCTGTCTGCTGCTCAGCAGACAGAGGATGTTTATCAGCTGTCTGCAGGGGTAGATGTGAGTCACTGAAAAAAACTAAATGTCAAAGGCGAAAAACTGTTTCATACTCTGGTTCAGCCCTGAGAGTCAGTAAATGACTAATGAGCCTGGGGGATAATGAACACAGAGTTTCAGCTACTTAGTTTTAACTGTGTGGTGGATTTATTCTCTCCATGAATTTCTCTGCAGGTGCCAGAATTGAGGAATTTCTCTATGAAAAGTTGGACAGGAAGGTGCCATCCAGAATTACCAACGCAGAGCTGCTGGGGCAATACATGCAAGATGCAGCAAAGGAGTTTGGTCCAGGAACTCCATACGGTCAGTAGTCAACACGTTTAACGGACAAAGAGGCGTCTCAGTTTTCACTGCACATCAATCAATCAATCTTTCTTTATATAGCGTCAAATCAGAACAAGTGTGATCCTCAGACTATTTCCAAACAGAGCAGGTCCAGACCGTACTCTATGTTCTTTTATAACCAAAAACCCAACATCAAGACAGGATAAGATCCAGTCCCGTCTTACAGACAGGACTCAGTCTGATCTCATCTTAATCCACCATGAGCAGAGCACTTTGCAGCATTTAGCAAGTTTCAGTGGCAAGGACAAACTTCCTTTAACAGGCAGAAACCTCCAGCAGGACCAGACTCATGTTAGACACACATCTGCTGAGACCTACTGAGATGTTGAGAGAGAGGGATAGAGGGAGAGGAAGTAAGAGAGAGAGGATAGTGGTGAGACGGATAGTAGTAGTTGTAGCAGCTGGAGTCTGGCACGTCCACAACAGCAGAGATCCAGAGGAACCTACGAGACAAGGGAGCTCAGGGACTCCAGAAAGGTCTATGGTTAGGAACTTTAATGGGACAGGTAGAGTTAAAGTGAGTGATGAGGGGGTTCGGGGGAAGGGGGGAGATAGGATCCCAGTGTGTCAGTTCCCCCTGGCAGTCTAAGCCTATAGCAGCATAACTAAGAGCTTTTTAATAAAGCTCCAACTATGAGCTTTATCAAAAAGGAAAGTTTGAAGCCTACTCTTGAAAGTAGAGAGGGTGTCTGCCTCCCAGACCCTGACTGGTAGATGATTCCAAAGGAGAGGTGCCTAACTGAAGTCAGATAACTGAAGGTTCTACCTCCCATACTACTTTTAGAGACTTTAGGTCTCAAAAACCAATCCATTTTTGATCAAGTCGTGTCTAAAATCCCTTCACTGCACCTCCATGGACCCGATAAGGCAGCGGATGAGCATGTGGAGACTCTGTAGTGATGGCGTTTAATCGTGTCTCTTGCAGGGAGCACTCTGATCGAGGTGGGAGAATGCGAGAGGAGATTAGGAGCAGCAGAGAGAGAGTTCCTCCAGACATCAGCCATCAGCTTTCTCACCCCACTCAGGAACTTTCTGGAAGGAGACTGGAGGACCATTTCAGTGAGTTTGAGATGTGGTCTCTGTTGATGCAGTGGATGACAGAACATGTGGAAGTAGATCCTTAAAGCTTCACATGTTCTCTGGCAAATGATACAAAGCCGGTTATCCAAGTCCCCCATGACAAATGCCAAACACTTAGTCGTCATGTTGCATTATTTATAGTGCAATAATAAGAAAATCATTGACTTTGTGTCTATGCTAGAGCTTTCTTCTAAATCTATTTCCCAGAATACTTTGTGCTGCAATAAGACACAGCGGACATGTGCCCACCAGGCGTCCTGGTGAAGAGCTCTAAGGGATCAGGTTTCTTCAGATGATGGAGATTGTCTGTTGTACAGATGACAACATAAGAAATCAAGAAGAGCTCTGAAGTCTTTTCATTTTCAGGAGCATAAATCTCAAAGTTCGACACAGCTGCTGCTAAATATCAACAAAGTGTGCAGCGCTAACGTCAAAGGTAAGTTAGGGAGTTACATGGACAGGTTTCTTAAGATCAGAAGGAAAATCATTAGATTTGTTATCATCAGACAAACTTCTCTTTATCAGAACCAGAAATACTTTATGAATCCAGTTCAGTCATTACAGTTGCACTATACACAATCAGTTATACGAATACAATAATAAGTTATGTAGAAAATAAATACATGGTTGAAGTCCCCGGAGATCAGGAAGAGGGCACTCTGGTGGTCTGTCTGGAGATCAGGAAGAGGGCACTCTGGTGGTCTGTCTGGAGTCTGGCTATGTCAGCGTTGAGAATGTTGGACGCCTTAGTCTGGTTGGCAGAGGGGAGATGTAAACAGCTACCAGTATGACATGTGAGATCTCCCTGTGCAGATAATATGGTCGGATGCCCACAGCCCTCTCTCTGCTATCCCGGTCTGCCCGGACAGTCTGGAAGCCGTCAACGGAGACGTTGTGGGTTGGGAATATCCTGATGCAGCCACATTTCTGTGAAGCACACCATGCTACATTCCCAAATCTCCATCTGACTCCTGGCTAGTCCTGTTAGCTCGTCCATCTTATTATCCAGAGATCTCACGTTGCCCATGATGAGAGAGGAGAGACACGACTTTGGTCTCCTCTTCTTATACCAGCTCTCCTCCCTCGTAGCTCTGTGCCTCCTCTGCCTCTATGCTTCCTAAATCTCCAGAGCTCTGCAGGAACATCAATGGCCGGCTACAGCTCAACCATCTGAGCATGAGTAAAAACAAACCAAGCAGAGTTAATGCGAGTAAAAGTTAAAGTTGGTGATTTCATCATGAAAAACAGTCCACAACTCTCACCAATGGAAGGCCAAAAGAGGTCACAACTTCAACAAACTGCTAGAGAAAAATCAGACAAAGTTTGATGAAGAAAGAGAAGAAAAATCAGAAAGAAGAATGATCGAAGAGGAGCGACTCTAACAGGCTGCATGCACGGTTGGCGCATGCAGCCAACAGCAGAGTTACAGCTCAGTTCATTGATTTTTAGGGGTTGGGGTGATGGCTCTATGACTGAGGATGAGGGCTGAAATATCACACAGGAGGATGTCAAAAGATCAGCCTGCTCTAAAACCAGGGACGTGGATCCTCTTGTAGAAGCGAGCACAAGCTTCCTGTACGCTTTCCTGTCTTAATAACAGACTCAGTTTGTTGCACAATCGATTCAGAGTCCTGATGCTCATGACTCTGCTGTGCTGCTGTGCTAAAATTATTAGGATAGTAGTTCCACATTCCCCATTTCAGTTTGATTGGCTGCAGGAGGCTCTTAGCATAAAATGATGACCTTTTTCGAATAATTGACGTTATTCTCGTAATATTACGACTTAATTACTGAAACCGTTGTCGCCCATTTGTAATAAAAGTTTTCCAAGGGCTGGCTTGATATCAACAAATAGAAAGCCCTTCAAGTCAGAATGTAAAATGACTGCCAGCAGTTTAATTGTAACGCCTCGTATGTAGCTGACAATCACCCAGATCTTTGAATCACGATCTCAGACATGGCCTGATCAATCGAGTTGAAAGTCTGGAGTTCTAAAACACCCAGGATCCCTTTATGGATATCCCTGTCCATCCATCCATCCATCCATCCATCCATCCATCCATCCATCCATCCATCCATCCATCCATCCATCCATCTTCCTCCGCTAATCTGGGTCGCGGGGGCAGCAGTCTCAACAGTGACGCCCAGACACTCCTCTCCCCGGCCACTTCCACCAGCTCTTTTTGAGGCGTTCCCGGGCCAGCTGAGAGATATAGTCTCGCCAGCATGTCCTGGGTCTTCCCGGTGGCCTCCTCCCAGTCGGACATGCCCGAAACACCTCCCCAGGGAGACGTCCGAGAGGCATCCTGACCAGATGCCCGAACCACCTCATCCGGCTCCTCCCAACATGGAGGAGCAGCGGCTCTACTTTGAGCCTCTCCCTGATGTCTGAGCTCCTGACCCTCTCTCTAAGGCCGAGCCCAGACACCCTGCAGAGACAGCTCATTTCCGCCGCTTTTATTCGTGATCTTGTTCTTTTGGTCACTACCCACAGCTCGTGACCATAGGTTAGGGTAATGTTTCACAGGTACAGCGTCTGCATCACTTCAGATGCTAGCCGATTCCGTCTCCAACCCCGAGTAGGTAAGCCACCTTTTTCCGGCTGAGCACCATGGCCTCAGACTTGGAGGTGCAGATCCTCATCCCCGCTGCTATACACTCAGCTTGATATCAACAAATAAAAATCCTGGCAAGTCAGAATGTAAAACGACGGCCAACAGATTGATTGTAAAGCCTCGTTTGTGCTGATAATCATCCAGATCTGTGTACAGCGAGGCCAAACATGGCCTGATCAATCTAGTTGAAAGTTTGGAGCTCTCAAACGTCCAGGATCCCTTCATGGATGTCACAACTACTCATGAAAATGTTCCATTTTTTCCCCTGTATCACGATTAATCTCTCCTTGTTCACCATTAGAAGTTGGTCCCTGAAAATGCTGAATGTGACCACTAGAGGTCAGCATCGTTGCACACTCTGGTGCGACCATGTATCCCTCTAATGTCTGAAACTAATGTCTGCTTCTGGATTCCTCATGGTTGCTCATCGCTCAGCTTGGCGGCTTCCTGAATGTGTCACTGTGTGTGTACTCAGAAAGAACGGCGCCTTCTGGAGAACCTTCGCCTGGACCTGGATGCCTGCAAGACCCGTCTGAAGAAGGCCAAGCAGGCCGAGGCCAAAGCCACTGTGAGTCATTTTGTGCGTACTCATCCTGTCCTACCCTGAGACCATTCCTGAGTGTAATAAAGCTTTGGCCGTGCTGGCACTACCCAATACTAACTGTTATTATGTCACAACCTTTGCAGTGCGAGGGTGAAGTGAGTATTAACACCATTCCTCAAGATTATCTGTATGATGCAACATTTTGGGTTATTTTTCCTGCTCCATTTGCTTCAAATCAATTGTCCCCTTGCATTAAATTAGTGGGGACATGAACACATTTATCAATCTGTGGAAACGAGGAGCGATGGACTGAAAAACAACTTGGACCAGAAATTTGCTTCAGTGTTATTCCTCCTCAGGCCTTAAGATGTTTTCAAAACCAGAACATCAGAAAGTGTGCAGTGATGACAGCTGTTGGTACAAAGATTCAAAAGCATTTCTTATGATTACGACACAATCCGTTTGAATTGTGTTCAAACCAATAAATACGTCTGAATAAAAGGCGATCATCTATCTGATTTAACGAGGAGTAGATTTCCCCGAACCCTTCTGCTTTCTTGAAGCTTCTTTTTGTTTCTCTGTGGAACACAGTTTTAAAAAAGTCTGACTTTAATCAGAACATTTCTTGTCTTCAAACGACAGCAGACTGAAAAAGTCAGACTTTTGCTACACGATTGCATGTTGGCATGCGCATGATAAGCTCCTCCTGACGTGCCTCGCAATAGTCCCCAATATCTCTGACTGCACTATTTATAGTGGATGAGTCAGCGCGGTGAACTGGAGCAATGAGTCACGAGTTTCTATGTTGCTGGAGAAATGTTTACATACAGTAGTGTTACATCACTTCTCTGCACCTTTCTTTTATGAATGGTGACACACCTGATGTGAAAGTATGCTGGCAGTTGCAGAGTCTTTGAGATAAGGAATGAATCTGAGAGCTTCTATTTAATTATTGTTAACGCAGGCGGCAGAGGAAATAACCGGAAGGGGAAATCCAGCATTTTAAATATTTTTAAAGAATCTAGGAGATCAGGTTGGACAAACAAACATTACTGCTGTTGTTGGGCTCCTAGCTGAAGCTGAAAATTATAAACAACAAAATCTTTATAATAAAAGATAAAGAAATTAGGGCGCATTTGGCCAAGCGGTCTAAGCACGCCCCATATACACTGTGTTCTAAATTATTATGCAAGTTGGTGATAAGAGCATATAACTTGTGAAAAATAAAAATTAGGCACCATTTTTAACATTATATTGATTGAAAATAATAATATTTACTACAACTGTTTTCAAACTTCAACAAAAAAACAGTTTTCTTTACATTTGTGTACAAAATAAAACTGTTAATGTCTTTGAGACATTTCAAATCTAATGTGTTTCTCTGATGTCCAATATAACCTCCTTTTCTTTCAGTGAGGGTCAGAGGTCACTGTAAACTGATTTAGTTTCTGATGACTCTGTGTGCTGCACCTTGTATAATAATAATAATAATAATAATAATAATAATAATGATAATAATAATAATAATAATAATGATAATAATAATAATAATAATAATAATAATAATAATACATTTTATTTATATAGCATCTTTGGAAACATGTTTACAAAGTGCTTTACAGAGTGCAAGACATAGTGAGTGAAAACAAAAACAATAAATTACATGGAGGAGAGGTAAAATGAGTGAAGTAAAAACAATATTAAAAACCGCGCAGAAATTAAAATCAATCAATCAATCAAACGATCTTTATTTGTATAGCGCCAAATCACAACAAACATTATCTCAGGACGCTTTTACAAACAGAACAGGTCTAGATCACTCTATGTCAAATTATGAACATAGACCCAACTTCAAGACAGGATAAGACTCAGTCTGACCCCACCTTAATCCACCATGAGCATTGCACCTCGCAGTATTTAGCTAGTTACAGTGGCGAGGGAAAACTTCCTTTAACAGGCAGAAACCTCAGGCAGAACCAGACTCATGTTAGACAGCTATCATGCCTCGACCGAGTTGGGTCTGGAAAGAGGGATAGAGGGGAGTAAGAGAGAGAGGTGATAGTGATGAGACGAGTAGTAGAAGCTGTTGCCGCTGAAGTCCAGTACATCCGTATCAGCTGGAGTCCAGAACGTCTGCAGCAGGAGGACGTCTACGGCAGCTCAGAGGAATCTACGAGACAAGGGAGCTCAGGGACTCCAGAAAGGTCTATGGTTAGTAATTTTATTGGGACAGGCAGAGTTAAAGTAAGTGATGAGGGGGTTGGGGGGAAGGGGGTGAGCTAGGATCCCATTGTGATAGTGCGCCAGTTCCCCCGGTAGTCTAGGCCTATAGCAGCATAACAAAAGCTGGTCCAAGCCTGAGCCAGCTTTAATTATAAGCTTTATCAAAAAGGAAAGTTTGAAGCCTACTCTTAAAAGTGGAGAGGGTGTCTGCCTCCCGGACCTTGACTAGGTAGATGATTCCAAAGGAGAGGGGCCTGGTAACTAAAGGTTCTACCTCCCATACTAATTTTAGAGACTGTAGGTACGACCAGCAGGCCTGCATGTTGGGAGCGTAGAGTTCTAGAGGGGTAATAGGGCACTATGAGCTCTTTAAGATATGAGGGTACCTGATTTTTAAGGGCTTTGTAGGTTAAAAGAAGGATTTTAAATTCTAGTCTACATTTTATTGGGAGTCAGTGTAGAGAAGCTAACACTGGAGAGATGTGCTCTCTCTTCCTAGTTCTAGTCAATACTCAAGCTGCGGTGTTTTGAACTAGCTGAAGAGTCTTTAGAGACTTATTGGGGCAGCCTGATAAGAGGGAGTTACAGTAATCTAACCTGGAGGTAACAAATGCATGGACTAGTTTTTCTGCGTCGCTCTGAGATAGGAAGTGTCTAATTTTAGAAATATTGCGCAAGTGAAAATAGGCTGACCTTGAGATTTGCTGAATTTGGGAGTTGAAGGATAAATCTTGATCAAATAGGACTCCAAGATCTCTAGCAGAGGTGCTGGATGCCAGACTAATGCCGTCTAAGGTACTTATATTACTCACTGATAAATATAGCTGTCATCAGCATAACAATGAAAATGAATTGAGTGTTTCCTCGTGATGTTACCTAGAGGAAGCATATATAAGGTGAAAAGAATTGGTCCTAACACTGATCCTTGTGGAACTCCCTGACTAACCCTGGTCTACACTGAGGAATTGAGATCGATCTGTTAAGTATGATTTAAACCAAGCTAAAGCAGTTCCTGTAATGCCAATTAGTCGCTCTAATCTCTGTAACAGGATTTGATGGTCAATCGTATCGAATGTAGCGGTAAGATCTAATAAAACCAGTACAGAGAGAAGACCACTGTCTGAGGCCATTAGTAGATCATTGGTTACTTTTAGCTGTGCAGTCTCTGTGCTATGGTGGACTCTAAACCCAGACTGAAAGTCCTCAAATAAACTGCTGCTCCCAAGAATGTCCCAGAGCTGAACTGACATCATTTTCTCCAGGATTTTAGAGATAAACAGGGGGTTAGATATCGGTTTATAGTTAGATAAGGAGCCTGAATCAAGAGTGGGCTTTTTAAGGAGAGGTTTAATTACAGCTACTTTAAATGATTGAGGTACATAGCCTGTCAGTAAAGACATATTAATCATACTGAGTAAAGAACTGCTAACTAGTGGAATTACTTTTTTTAGCAGCTTAGTTGGGATTGGTTCTAAAAGACAGGTCGATGGTTTAGCTGAAGAAACTGTTGAAACCAGTTCAGGGAGGTCAATGTCATGAAAAAGTCATGATGAGTTAAGAAATCAAAGCACATTTTAAAAAAGTGTGTTTATAAGGATGTGGCTTGCCTGATGTCCTCCGCCAGGTCATTCCAGAGTGATGGGGCCCTGACCGCAAAGGCCCGGTCGTCTCTGGTTTTTATCTTCGCCCTTGGGAGTTCCAAGAGGGACCTGCCGGAAGATCTCAGGCAGCAGTTGGGGACATACATTTTAAGGCATTCACTTAGGTACTCAGGCGCCAGTCCATTTATTGCTTTAAAAGTGAGAGTTAAAATCTTAAAATCAATTCTAAAAACCCACAGGTAACCAGTGAAGGGAGGCTAAAATAAGTGTGATGTGTTCCCTTTAATTGGTGTGTGTGAGGAGTCTGGCAGCGGCGTTTTGGACTAATTGGATTTTTGAGAGGTGGTGTTTGCTTAGGTAGGTGTGGAGTGAGTTACAATAATCTAATCGGGAAGTGATGAATGCATGGATGATAATTTCTAGGTCATGGTGTGAAAGGAAGGGCCTGATCTTGGGAAGGCTTTCCAAAGATTCTCATTTGAGCTATATTTCTCACCATCACTAGGGATGGGTACCTTTCACATTTGAACTGATACTGTACCGATACCCGGTACCTGGGAATCGGTACCGGTACTCAACGGTACCAATTTCCGATACTTTTGTGTGTTTATATGGTAATAAATGTTAATTAAAAAAAAAAAAAAAGAAATCTCAAATTAGTTTAATTTAACATATTTATTTAATTTAACATGAAATGAACAGGAACAGGATTATAAAGGTGATTAGATATATTAGCTGACACGTGCTCGTGGCGTCTCTTTCAGGAGTTTATCAATGAACACACGTGAACGCCTGCGGACGGGAGAAAGTCAGTTCTCTGTCTCTTTATAATAACAGGACACAAAACTTACTTGTTGGGCATTCACGCACACAGGAACGGTTATAAACAGGGCAGGTAGTCGGAGCAAGAGAGTCAGTCTCAACCATAGACCGTAGAAAATAAACTTAATCCTGCAGCTCTGCCTCGCGCTGAGTGCGCGCGACCGTCAGCTGCAGAGAGCAGAGACGTCCACCCGGTCAGTCTCTGACTTTATTACAGGGTGAAAGTATGGAAAATCACCTACTCTGCCACTCCCTCACAGTCACAGGGATGCGTTCAGGTACCGAAACATGGTACTGTTTGATTTTACGTGAGTCGGTACTCGGTAGTACCGACGGAATTCGGTCGGTACCTATAAAAGTACCGAATTCGGTACCCATCCCTAACCATCACTGTAATTTATCTCCTTTATTATTGACCACAAGTTCTCAGTCGGGTTGAGATCGGGTGAGCTGGCAGGCCAGTTCATGAGGCGATCGTCCTTAAAGCCCTGAGACGCCGTCCTGTCCTGGGAATAACGTGAGGCATGTGATGGTAGCACGACACTAGCATCTTCTTCCCTTTAGCTGATTGACTTTTCCACCATGGAAGGAAACTTTTACAGATTCACAAACCTGAAAAGGACCGACAGGTTCAGGATGGTGTAAAAGAACTTGTGGTCAATAATAAAGGAGATACATTACAGTGATGGCAAGAAATACAGCTGGAAGAGAATCTTTGGGAAACCATACAAAGTACAACTCACAGTGTCAGCAGAGAAGTCATCAGAACCTAAATCAGTTTACAGTGACCTCTGACCCTCACTGAAAGAAAAAGAGAAGAGAAAAAGAGAAACACTTTAGATTAAAATGTTTCGAATACATTAACACTTTTATTTTGTTTACAAATGTAAAGAAAAGTGTTGTTTTTGTTGAAGTTTGAATACAGCTGTAGTAAATATCTAAAATGGTGCCTAGTTTTTGATTCTCACAAGTTATATGCTCTTAACACCAACTTGCATAATAATTTGGCTCACTCATTTCTGCTGATTCTGCGTTTATTTTAAAATACAGCCGACGTACTTTGAAAAGCGTCATTTTAACCACACAATTGAGGAAATATATTCCCCATCTGACTTCCTAACAAAATTGAAACTGACTGGAAACACATTTTTTTAAATATTCACAAAACTGAAACTTGCATAATCCTTTGGAACACCGTGTACAGAGGCTAAAGCCCTCATCGCAGAGGTCACAGGTTCGATTCCAGCCTCGACCATTTACTGCATGTCTTCCCCCACTCTCTGCTCCCCACATTACATGTCTTTCTTCAGCTGTCCTATCCATTAAAGGTGAAAATGCCCCAAAATATAAAAAAAAAAATAATAATAATAATAATAAAGAAATTAATAAAAAAACATACCAGAACTCTCCACAGTAATGCAGAGATTTCACAGTAGTCCTCATTCATTCCTGCTGTGATTTGAAGTTTCTTTGTCTTCATTTGTTGATGCATATTGTGACCCAGGCATGTTTACATTGAACATGTATCAGTATCCATGTTTAATAATATGAGCAGTGACACACCTGATGTGACTGAGTATGCTGGCAGGTGCATAGTCTTTGAGATAAGGAATTAATCTGAGAGGTTGTGTTCAATTATTGTTTACTCAGACGGCAGAGGAAAATAAACTGGAAATAGGAAATCCAATTTTTTTTTAAAGTTGTATTTTTTGGGGCTTTTTGCCTTTATGAATGGGACAGCTGAAGAGAGACAGGGAATGTGGGGAGCAGAGAGTGGGAGAAGACATGCAGATGGGAGTCGAACCGGCAACTTCTTAGACCGCTAGGCCACCAGCGTCCTGAAATCCAGCATTTTAAAAGTTTTTAAAGAATCCACAAGGTCACCTTGTGAACATTACAGCTGCTCTAGGGCTCCAAGTTGAAGCTGAAGCTGAATATTATAAAAAACAAAATATTTGTAATAAGAAATAAAGAAATTAATAAAAACATACCAGAACTCTCCACACTAATGCAGAGATTCCACAGTAGTCCTCATTTATTCCTGCTGTGCTTTGAAGTTGCTTTGTCTTCATTTTTTGATGCATAGTGTGACGTCAGGCATGTTTACATTGAACATGTATCAGTATCCGTGTTTAAAAAACCTTTCTCTCACTGCAGATGGCTCCAGACTTCCAGGAGACCAGACCCCGTAACTATGTGCTCTCTGCCAGTGCCTCTGCGGTAAGAAGTAACGCTTCATTCATATTCATTAGTCACTATTAGGACTCATGGTTCAGGAACAAGAGAAGGTGTGTACTTTGTCACTATGTGGTCACTAAGAAGGTGTATCATTCCTGTTAAAATACAGTGCTCAGTGCATACCACACCGGTGTATCACCAAGTTTGATATTTTGTAGTAACAACAGTTGTTGTTAAGTCGGTTAGCAAAAGGGTGTTACTCATTTACTTGTCACGGTCTCTTTCGTAACCTTTTCATTCATCTGTGAATCGCTGACTTGTCTGGTTTACTTCCCTGAGGGGAGATTTCAAGTGGTACATATGAAAATAACAACAACTAACAGTCAAAAGTTTGGAAACACCTTCTCATTCAAGGGTTTTTATTTATTTTAATTATTTGAAACACTGTAGATTAATACCAAAGACAAAACTATGAAAGAACACATAGAGAATTATTTAATTCACAAAAGCAGAATATGTTTTATACGCAATATTAACCGTCTCCGGCCTTCACTCACTCCCCACTCCACCGCCGTTCTTGCTCACAGCTTAGTCGACTCCCCGTTTGGACTATTGCAACTCCTTTCTGTTTGGCCTCCCACACCCAAAACCCCTCTATAAACCACAACTGGTTCAAAATTCAACCGCCCGTATCATCACACGCACCGCTTCCATCCACTACAACACACCCATCCTGCATCAGTTCCACTGGCTCCCCATCACGTACCGGATCAACTTTAAAATACATCTCCTCACCTTCAAATCCATACACAACCTCGCCCCTCCATATCTCTCTGACCTGCTCCATACTGCCACACCCGTCTGGTCCCACCTGCTCACCTTGTTCCCCGGCTCTGGACCTCTCTCCCAACTGATCTCCATAATACTGACTCACTCCCACATTTTAAATCCAAACTCAAAACTCATCTGTTTAGACTGGCTTAGTCCATCTGACCACAACTCCATAGTTCATTCTTTTAAAGGTGACATATCATGCAAAATTGACTTTTTAATGGTTCTTTACCTGAAATATGTGTCCCTGGCATGTCTACAAACCCCCCGAGAATTAAAAAAATCCATTCTGCCCCTGTTCTGATTTCTCCACCTTTCTGTAAATGTGTGTGAAACGAGCCGTTTCAGACTTCTGTGTTTTTGGTACGTAACAACAATATCCGGTCTGTCACGGAGTCAGAGCTCGGAGCTTGTTCAGCCCATAGACTGTATAAAATAATACTGAATCCCTCCTCCGTTTTTCATTACCTGCACAAATGTGTGCTAACAAGGAGCTTAGGAGGGAGGCATGCTAGTTGTAGGCTGTCTTAATAAACACAAAGGTCGGTTTTACTCCCAACGTCTGCAGATTTGAAGATCTAGTGGATGATTTTTATTTATCATGGATAAGTGCTAGCGCTAATTAGCATAGCCACATAGCTATATGTTCATAGCTGTAGCTGTAGCTGTAGCTGTAGCTGTGTACCAAGACACACGTCGACATACTAGCTGTAGCTGTGTACCAAGACACACGTCGACATACTAGCTGTAGCTGTGTACCAAGACACACGTTGACATACTGACAAATAAAACAACAAGAAACACAGAATCTGTGACCAATCCTTCATAAAAGGTCCCGCTGCCTTTCTGGCAGAGGTCGGTTTTACTCCCCACGTCTGCAGATTTGAAGATCTAGTGGATGATGTTTATTTATCATGGATAAGTGCTAGCGCTAGTTAGCATAGCCACATAGCTACATGTTCGTAGCTGTGTACCAAGACACACGTCTACATACTGATAAATAAAACAACAAGAAACACTAAATCTATGACCAATCGTTCAGAAAGGTCCTGCTACAGGCGCCTCTCCGTCAGGATCAGATTCAGAGGGTTGAAGTAACGCGATCTCTGAGCAGCCGTGTATATTCAGCCAACATGTAAACATTAGATCAACGTGCTGGAGAGCCGAGGCACATCCACTTCCGGAGGGGGCGTGGTCAGAGGGAAAACAGAGTGTTCTGATGAGGAATGAAGAAGAGGACTTTTCAGGCAGACCAAAATCTGATTTCAAAGTGTTTTTTTGAGCATAAACTTTAAAGACATGTTTTGGGGACCTCTTAGACCAATATATATTGATGAAAAAAGCGTGATATGTCCCCTTTAAAACTTTTTCAACTGTATTTTATTATTGTTGTTTACTTTTGTTTTAAATGGGTAAGGTGACATTGAGTGTCACGAAAGGCACCTATAAATATAATGCATTATTATTATTATTATTGTTGTTGTAGTTGTTGTTGTTGTTGTTATTATTATTTTTATTTTTATAATTAGAATATTTTAGATTCTGTAAAGTAGCCCCCTTTTTCCTTCATGACAGCTTTGCACACTCTTAGTATTCTCTCAGTCTGCTTCATGAAGTGGTCTCCTGGAATGGTTTCTAATGAACATGAGCCTTGTCAAGAGTTCATTTGTATGTGTTTATGTGTTTGAGACCATCAGTGGTGTTGTTCAATGGTAAGGATGGACCTATTAAATTCTGTAATTAGGGATGTAAATTTCTAGTGTTTTCCATGATCAATCTTAAGTTAAATGTTGACGATCAATTATCGATTAGTCATTAAAAAAAAACATAAACATTTTCCGTCAAAAAGATATGTTTTTCCCCATAATCAAATTTTCCATCACAACACACTTTATATAACTGACAGTATTAAATAGCTACGGATCATATTGAGGTGTTCAAAATGTTAAACACGCTCAGTATCAACATGTGGAGCAGGATCATAATCTCTACATACATACAGTCATATAAAGTACGATACGATACGATACGATACGATACGATACGATGTACTTTATTGTCCCCGTAGGGAAATTTGTCTTTGACATGTTACATGCTCCTACAAAAATCACCACAATGACACAAGAACACATAAATAAATAAGAAAAAGTACAATAAAATGTACACATTCATACAACACACAGCATACTCTTAAAGAGAGAGCACCATAACACTGTTCCAACCCTAACAGGCTATTAATATTTAGAATTCTAATAGAGATAGACACACAAAGGAGTTTTTAAAACGATTCAAGTGAAGGCTTAGACTTCAACGAGGGATCTTAACAGAAACATATTTCAGACTCTCAGTGTCCAGTTTTCTGTCTATTTGTTCTTATTGAGAAAAACAAGCATGTGAGCGTGGTCAGATGTCAGCCGGGAGTGCAACCGGGTCAGAATCAGTCCGGCGGCTGAGAAAAAAAGCACTCATGTAGACCTGTCACTCAGCTGCAGACCCCAGCTGAGTGTCCCACAGCTGATTCACATCAAAACATGCTTTAAACTTAAAACACCTCCCAAAGTATGAGACAACATGATGTTGGATCCACGTGATAGATAATCTAAACAAAAAATGTGTTTGAGTAAGTTCTTAACAATCAGTTCATCCATACTTGATTAACTGTTGACATCCCAAATTGTAATCTATATCATGGCAAAACCAGATTATTTCATAGTTTTGATGTCTTCAGTATTCATCTACAATGTTGAAAATACTTAAAATAAATAGGAGTTGGTCTGTTCTGTGGCTCTTTACTCTAGAATACAATGTCGAGTCCCTGCACGAGTTATAGCATCCTTCTGTCCAACCTTTCTGAAGGCGATATGAAGGACCTTCAGTAAAAGCAATAGCAATTTTATTTATTTATAAAGCACATCAGGTGAGGTCAGGTCAGGTTACTTTATTTGTACCTGTAGGTAAACTTGTTTTGCAGCCAGTGAGATGTTAGGTCGATACAAAATTACAAGATAGACTTCAGACAGAACAATCTACTTAAAGTGCAAAACATACAAAAAATATCCTAAAACTAATCTAACACTAAAAATGGTAAAATGAATAGACATGATAAGATGATAAAATGATAAAATGATAAAAGTGCTAAAGGTTCCATTTCAAAAGCATACCAGAAAACAGTCAAGCAATAAAAACGATAGAATCACATGAATAAATAAGACAATCTTGGCTCAAGTCATAAAACTGGGGGCTGACTGTGTAAGAAAATAAAAGCTATTGCTTGTTCAGCTCAGTAATAGCAGCAGGAACAAAGCTTTTCTTGTGACGCTGTGTCCTGCACCTTGGGACTAAAAACCGTCGTCCAGAGTGAAGAAGCTGGAAATCCCTGTGCAGAGGGTGTGAGGCATTATTTAAAATAGAGGTGGCTATCCGCTGTAACTGATTAGTGTACAGGGATGCTGTGGATGCCTGTGGCTCACCAATCAATTTGCTTGACCATTTAACAATCTGGTTTAAAGAGTTCCTTTCCTTCAGAGTGATTTGGCCATTTCATTACACGTAAGTTCAATGTGCTTTACATGGAGAATTAAAAACATAAAGACATTTTTCCAAATAGAATAAATAAAAACAGGAAAACAATAGATACACCCAACATACAGTCATGGCCAAAAGTTTTGAGAATGACACAAATATTACATTTTCACAAAGTCTGCTGCTTCAGGGTTTTTAGGTGTTTTTGTCAGATGTTTCTATGGTATAATGAAATACAATTAGAAGCATTTCATAAGTATCAAAAGCTTTTACTGAGAATTACACAGAATTCATGCTATAGGTCAATATTTGCAGTGTTGACCCTTCTTTTTCCAGACCTCTGCAATTCTCCCTGGCATGCTGTCAATCAACTTCTGGACCAAATCCTGACTGATGGCAGTCCATTCTTGCATAATCAATGCTTGGAGTTTGTCAGAATTTGTGGGTTTTTGATTGTCCACCCGCCTCTTGAGGATTGACCACAAGTTCTCAATGGGATTAAGATCTGGGGAGTTTCCTGGCCAAGGGCCCAAAATCTTAATGTTTTGTTCCCCGAGCCATTTTGTTATGACTTTTGCTTTATGGCAAGGTGCTCCATCATGCTGGAAAAGGCATTCTTCATCACCAAACTGCCCTTGGATGGTTGGGAGAAGTTGCTCTCGGAGGACGTTCTGGTACCATTCTTTATTCATGGCTGTGTTTTTAGGCAAGATTGTGAGAGAGCCCACTCCCTTGACCGAAAAGCAACCCCACACATGAATGGTCTCAGGATGCTTCACTGTTGGCAAGAGACAGGACTGATGATAGCGCTCACCTCGTCTTCTCCGAACAAGCCTTCCTCCAGATGCCCCAAACAATCGGAAAGGGGATTCATCAGAGAAAATGACTTTACCCCAGTCCTCAGCAGTCCAGTCCCTGTACCTTCTGCAGAATATCAGTCTGTCCCTGATGTTTTTACTGGAGAGAAGTGGCTTCTTTGCTGCCCTCCTTGACACCAGGCCTTCCTCCAAAAGTCTTTGCCTCACTGTGCGTGCAGATGCACTCACACCTGCCTGCTGCCATTCCTGAGCAAGCTCTGCACTGGTGGTGGCCCGATCCCGCAGCTGTAACACCTTCAGGAGACGGTCCTGGCGCTTGCTGGACTTTCTTGGGCGCCCTGGAGCCTGTTTGGCAACAATTGAACCTCTCTCCTTGAAGTTCTTGATAATTGGATAGACGGTTGACTGAGGTGCAATCTTACTCGCTGCTATAAACTTCCCTGTTAGGTCCTTTTTGTGCAATGCAATGATGGCTGCACGTGTTTCCTTGCAGGTAACCATGGCTAACAGATGAGGAACAATGGTGTCATGCACCATCTTCCTTTTAAAGTGTCCAGTCACTCAATCATGACAGATTGATCGCCAGCATTGTCCTCATCAACACCCACACCTGTGTTAATGTGTGTGACACCTGTGTGTCATTGAAATGATGTTAGCTGGTCCTTTTGTGGCAGGGCTGAAATGCAGTGGAAATGTGTTTTTGGTGATAAAGTTCATTTTCAAGGCAAAGAGGGACTTTGCAATTAATTGCAGTTGAGTTAAACACTCCTCATAACATTCTGGAGTATATGCAAATTGCCATTATAAAAACTGAAACAGCAGACTTTGTGAAAATTAATAGTTGTGTCATTCTCAAAACTTTTGGCCATGACTGTACATCAGACACAGCAATCAAACAAACCGCAATTGTTGCTGCACATGCATCCAGTCACAACACTCATCATATCATTCATACGCTTGAGAAAATAAATCTGTTTTCAGTCTTTTGTTTTTTTAAAGTGGAGACAGATGTTATGGACCTGAGGTCAGCAGGCAGTTTGTTCCAAAAAGATTGGACCACAGTAACTAAGGGCCCCTTCACCGGACCTGGATTTGATCCTGGTTACATTTAAAATGATGCAGTGATGCACAAAAAGACCTGAGCTGACAGGACTTTGAGTTACGACCCAGGTGAAAGGAAGGCAACATAGAGCCAGATTCTTCTGTTAAACTAAGTGATTCATTAACTAAGAGGTATGCAACAACAGTTAAAGCTGACTGCACCCAGAAAAGAGCCTGTGAGTGCTGCTCAAATAAAAACATGATTAAATTAAATCTCTTTATAACGATGTCTAATAAATCAGAGAGAGTCACGTTAACATGTTTAAACTTTAACTTCTTCTGGAGGAAAATGTTCTTCATGAGAATTGGAATTTGGGACCAAAAAATCCTAAAAAAAAAAAAATGATGAAACTAGAAACTTGGTGTTCGGTCCACCCACTCCTGGGACATTTGAGACTTCCCTGGGGAAAGCACAGACTCCGTGACACACAAACAGCTGCAGGAGAGAGAAACAAAAAAGGGTGAAAATCACCCAAACATGCGCCTGTAGGAAAACGCTGGTTCTGGAGTAGGGAAACACCCACGCCTTCAAAGAATTCAAAGGTGATGCCGAAGCTACTCAGGGACCCTTGACAATCAGCAAGATAATGAAAGTCATTAAAATGTGTTGGCTCAGTTGAAAATGACCCGGTGATAGTGTTCTAGGGTTAAGAAGGCAAGTCGTTCTACAAATGAACTCTTGACAAGGCTCATGTTAATTAGAAACCATTCCAGAAGACCACTTCATGAAGCAGACTGAGAGAATACCAAGAGTGTCCAAAGCTGTCATGAAGGAAAAAAGGGGGCTACTTTACAGAATCTAAAATCTAAAACATATTCTGCTTTGTTTAACACTTTTTAAAAAAATAAATAATTCCATATATGTTCTTTCATAGTTTTGATGTCTTCAGTATTAATCTACAGTGTTTACAATAATTAAAATAAATACAAACCCTTGAATGAGAAGGTGTTTCCAAACTTTTCACTGGTAGTAGTCGACGAATAGTGGAATGTTTGTTGTTTTTCCTTACTGACCCAAAGTCTGCATGATGGTGACCGCATGACAATATTACGCATAACCATTTACAATTAAGAGACTCATAGCTTAAAGTAAAAGGGACAACAGAATATTATAAGTATAAAACTTAGATTTTTTAAATCTATATTTCACGCAGAAACAACGAGGTGATGAAGAGAAAACTCAAATAAGACCACCATCCGTTAAACATGGCACAACGCTCCACTATAGAATAAGGAATCAGGAGATATTTAAACAGTGTTCACACAGAGGAGAGCAGCGGGTAGTTTGTCCAACTTAAGGCTAAACATTTGTAGAATGTTTCAAA